>NC_079441.1:42638401-42938401 GCF_903798145.1 Danio aesculapii | reverse complement strand
TGCCTCTCAGGCAGTATGCTCGGGCAATCTGTCTGAATGGGGAAACATCAAATTCTCAAAAACTGTTTGCTAAGTTTACAATTACATATATGGAATCACCAATAAAATTAAACAACTGTCTCATAAATTTTGTTTCTAAACATTTGAATCATGCACACACGAGATCATGAGACCAGCCTCCTTATTATCCGGTGGATAATGGCTTATTAGATCACACTGGTCTTCTGAAGTAATTCACAACTTGGTCTTGATGTCTAATCTCCTCCAGAAATGACAGCGACTCTTTGTTTACAAGTTTGTGGACATTTCAGTAGTTGCTGTCATGTGATGTATGTTTGACAGAACGGACTCATGTTCATTTCATACAGAGTACAAAAAAAAAAAAACTTTCAGATTCCAAGTTTTATTTGTATATATTAAATGTCTGTGAAGGAAGTATTCGTTGAGATTTCACTGTGTTTTGTTGACCACCAACCTGTCGTAAAAGCACACGTCTGGGGCCTGTTTCAGAAAGGAGGTTCAACCAACTTGGTTTAAACTTGAACTCTGAGTTGATTTACCAAGAGATTAAAAGCTCAGAGTTTTCGGTTTCAGAATAGCGGATCTGGGTTAGGTCAATCAACTTTGAGAAGGCCAACTCAGAATTAAGCACACACACCGCCACTATAAAAAGTACTAGTGACTATGGCAACATCTTAAAAAACATATTTCTTTCTCCAGCCAAACTTGATGTGCTCGTACAGAGTTATAGCAAATATGACCATATATTTTACAAAAAGCAACACCACTGCATCAGGGAAACAGAGACAGTCAGTGTCATTTTAGGGTTAAAATACTCTGAGTTTTCACTTAACCTCCTTTCTGAAATGGGCCCCTGGTCTGAGCTCTCCCCTGGAGAAACACCAGTCTATAATGATCGATGATTGGCTCCTGTACTAGTAGGTGGGGCTTCATTCACCATGTTGACCGTTACACTTTTCCCCAATCAAAACTACATGAGTGGCAGGTCTTGTGTATTATATAGTCTTTGGTATTATACATCCATAAAAATAGTTTTGAGAGGTTTTTTGACAGTTCAAAGCCATCATACAAGCTAAAGGCAACATTTGAAATGCTATTACTGTACTTCACAGAGCATTTTGACAAAGGACAAAACGTGGCATGGTTGTTAAATAATGTTGTCTGTATATAAATGAGAACATTTTGTTAAGTCTATCAATAATAAAACATTTACACATGATGGAATGCAATTTAAATCAAAACAAGCATTTTATAATCATTTAAATCTAAATAATGCCTTTGTTTAACCAAAACAATAGACATTGCTCTTGTGCCCTACCAGGTGAGAAATTTTGCAGACTCACTTGAGATCTTCATGCTTGCTAGAACAGTTTCTAAACAGTTTTTCCTAAAAATGTGCTGAATAGTGTGGGTGTGTTCTTTTGTTTGAAGTACCAGTTAAAATGAGTCTCCATAGACTCCTGACATCCGAACAACTGAGGGCATCATAGTTTTTTTTTTTTTTTATAGATTTTTTTAGCAGAAATTGGAAATGAAAATATATGCTGTATATATGTAACCCGGCAAGTCCTACACCACACAACCCGTTCCGAGCTGGGATCGAACCAGCAACTCTCTGCATGGGAGCCGGTTGCTCTAACAAGGAGGCTAAAGATCATGGCCTATAGTGTCTGTTGCTAGAGTATCTTTTCGAATTCAGAGGAGTGAGGTTTACCTGCACAGCACTTTACTAGCTGGCCTTCGTTACACTTAGCCCCCTAACCTCACTCCCATCCGGGTCATGGCACTAATGTAAATCTGCAGGTCCTACACCAGCCAACCCACTCCTAGCTGGGATTGAACTGGTGACTCTGCATGGGGTCAGTTGCTCAAACAAAGAGGCTAAAGACCATGGCCTCGGGTGTCTGTTGCTAGAATATCTTTTCGGATTCAGAAGAGTGAGGTTTACCTGCACAGCTCTTCACTAGTTGGCCGCCATTACACTCAGTCCCCTAACCTCTCTCCCATCTGGGTCATGGCACCAATGTAACTCTGAAGTCCTACACCACCCAACCCACTTCGAGCTGGGATTGAACTGGTGACTCTGCATGGAGTCAGTTGCTCTAACAAGGAGGCTAAAGACCATGGCCTTGAGTGTCTGTTGCTAAGGCACCTTTTCAGATTCAGAGGAGTGAGGTTTACCTGCACAGCACTTCCCTATCTGGCCTCCGTTACACTCAGCCCCCTAACCTCTTTCCCATCTGGGTCATGGCACCAATGTAACTCCGCAGGTCCTACACCACCCAACCCACTCCGAGCTGGGATTGAACTGCCGACTCTCTGCATGGAGTCAGTTGCTCTAACAAGGAGACTAAAGACCATGACCTTTAGCATCTGTCTGGCACTTCACTAGCTGGCCTTCGTTACACTTATGTACTGTATATATTTTCTGAAAGATTGGTCAATATTACCACAATGTGTGTTAACTTTATATATAAGTATGCCACTACATATTTTGTGAATGTTTCCAAAATGCCTTTCTGGATATAGTACGTTAACATGCCGTATTTTTAATTTTTTTTTATTTCAATTATTAATATTATTTTTTTTATCGTTTAACTCCCAACCAAATAGGAGCAAATTTGACAAGCTATAATATGTTATTGATGAAGTATTTTGAGTTGAAACTTCAGACACCTTCTGAAGTGCATCTTATAAAAAAATTGACATATCATGTCCCCTTTAACATGCTGAATTCAAGAAACTTTCAAAAAGTTGTCTTATTTGTTGAGTAATTGAATTAAATATTGAATTAAATCATTGTTTATTTGTTTGTTTGCTTTTTGTTCTGTAACACCTCATAAGAATCAGAGAACATTCAAACAGAACAACGTATTGTGCACAAAACCTGAATCACATATTCTTTCTATGTGACACTTAACAAATAATTAAACATAGAATAAAAATAAGTACCTGTAATTGATTGACGCTTGCACTGAACAATGACTGTGCACTCTTCACTCATCATGCCCATTCTTCCCTAAGTGCTCGAATGGATGTGGGTCTTTGCAATTCAATTCCTCTAAGATGCAGCATTTTTATGTGGATTTAATGGATTGTTAATTCACATTTCACATTCTTATGATATAGTGCCATTCTATACAAACACAGAAGTGTTATTTACATTCTGCAGGCAACCTTGTATCGAACAGCTGACCTCGACAATCCTCCAGTCTCTTCAGTGTCTACCAAAGTACTTTTTTTCCCACAAATTTTGAATCCCACTCATGCGCATCTATTTAGCGAGCTGAGAATTGAGCCTCAGAGATGGGTTTGACATTGAGCACTTCGGGACGTGTTTTGTCGCACTGTGCGGTGGCCAGCCAGGCTAGACACCGTGGGATCTCAGATATGTCTCAGGGACATCTAATCTCCTCTATTATTGATGCAGTTCCTGTCTTGTTATGGATAGTAAAAAAGGGACCTTTCATCAAGCGAGCTGATTGATTTTCAATTAATTCATCATCTCGTTTCTTCAGCTCTCTATAGTCATTATGGTGACGGTATGTCTTATTTACTTCTTTAGGGTGACATCTAATTAATTCAACCACTCCGGAGATGGAATTCATCCAATCCACCTCTCAATGGCACCTAATGAGGAAACATTATTAATTCACCTCAGACAGGAAATTACCCAGGTCGTGCTTTTTTTAGATGCCACCTGTTAATATAGGTAAGTTACAGGTAATATTATTTATCAGTCTGGAGGCTGTGTGTAGCACTCTCAGTGGAAAAAAAGAACTTCTAAACATTACCAAATTACAGATCTTTAGCTTTTAACTAAATCAGAACTTTTTTTTTTTTTTTTTTTTTGGTGTTTCACAAAAAGCTATTCTTTGGAAATAATAATTATGAACTTATTTATGTTGGAAATGTTTTAAAAATATATAGTTTATTCTCATTAATATTCATTTCAAAAGTAAACATGGATAAGAGGCATTCATTTACTATATACGGGAATAGCTTTTTTTGTGAGTCACTATATATACAAAGTCAAATTGTAGTAGTAATAATTCTATAATATTGGGTGATACATGTAATATCTCTGTTGTATGCGTGAAGTATAAGTATCCACAACTGAGCTGGTCATGGTCGGATATCTGATTAAACCAGCAAACTAGTCGAAATAAAGTTTCTATTTCAAAGTTTGACATCTCAATTTCAGGAAATAACTTATTTTCCTGTTGAGTGAGTATTTACAGCATGCGTATTTGGATGCTTCAGCTCCAGAATATGAGATACTTTGATAGTTAAAAAAGGCAGAAGAACTTTGAGCTCTATTACAAAGAAATTAATAATAATAATAATAATAATAATAATAATAATAATAATACAAAAAATCTCTGATAAACATTAGTTCCATCTGAATTTTTCAAATGAACATTTTTCTTAGGCTGCTGTGTGTAGGTTCAGTAATTCCACTTTTGCGCTTCTAAGTATGTTCTTTTCACTGACTTTAAAATGAAATAACTGAACAGGAGCCTGAGAAAAAAAGCTCATTTTAGAAGAAAATTACAGATGACATTTAAAGGTTTTTGCATCTGAGGCCTTCACATGTTGTTCATGCTGCATAACCTCTTGCAATTAGGAAAAGCTTGTCTTTAACTCCCAAAAGTACAGTGAGATGTTTGGTGAACTGATTTAGTTGTTTGAATTGTGAGTCCTTACAACACTACTTAAAAAAAAAGGTGGCTCAATGGTTAGCGTTGTCGCCTTAAAGCAAGAAGGTCACTGATTTGAGTACCAGCTGGGCGAGTTGGCATTTCTGTGTGGAGTTTGCATGTTCTCCCTGTGTTAGCGCTGGTTTCCTCCAGCTAGGAAATCTGAGAAAAATCTGCTTGCTTTCCATCTTACCCGTAAACCGCGTAACATGGGTTCGTTCATTCAGCAGCACTCGTGTGTCACACTGAGCGCACCTGCGAAAGTGATTCCAAACACAATGGGACTTCAATGAAATGAAATCCAAACACAAGTGGTCACAAGAGATGCATTGGAATGCTGGTTAACACAGTGGTATTTCATCTCTGCTGACCATTTGCGATTGCAGGAAATGCATCTTAATGTCAGGTGGTAACAAGGCTTGAAGTATTACTGTTTCACCAGTAGCAGAAACTCATCTGCAGTGGATTGAAAAAAGTGAAATTTCTGTGTCTTTAATTTAAAGTACATTATTATATTAGAAAGAACAAGTGAAAAAAATGGTTTAGTTTTATTAAGTTTGCCTTAAAAAATTATGCCACCAGCAATAAGGAAGTAACGATTCACCTGACTCATGATTGGAGACAATTTACGATACTAATCTCACGATTCTCGTTTTAGTCATGATTTTTAAACTAAATTATCTGAAACAAATTTAAGGTGAAGAGCCCTGTAATTTTTTCTTAAAAGCTGCACATGTTTTGCAAAATATTATATTGCCATTTTAAAAACAAATTCCAAAATCAAAAAATAAATAAATAAATAAATTATAAAATAAAGAAGACTCATTGATATAAACAAACTAAAACTGTGACTGTGCTGGGATTTTACATTTTTAAAAATAAATATCAGCATATTTTTCCGGCATGAGCTGAGATCTTTGCACATTTACAATGTCCCCTGCTAAAAAAAGCAGTGTGTACAGAGGTGGTCTATAGGCCCTTTGGTCCTGGGGACCGCCCACTGGCATAAAATACCGGTTTGAATTGTCACATATTTGAATTGATTTTCAACCAACTCCCAGTGAATCGTTACATCCCTAATTAAAAGCATTAGTTTTTCTCAAAAGTAGTATTTTATACTTTAAACCAGCAGTTTTCATGTCATGTGACCATATAAAAAAAAGTACTGCTATTTAGTTTTTATGTATTTCTAATATGAGTTTGATTACCATCTTACATGATATTTATAGAAATACTAAAAGCACCAGTAGATACTGAAAGCACCAGTTTTCTGTTGAACCAAATTAATATAAATTCTGTAAAAACAACATTTTACTGTAAATTAATTTTTAGAATTAATTAATTAGAATTTTAGAAAAATTGATTAATTTAGCTTTAACAGTTTTTAACAATTTCAGTATTTGTTTAGGTTGGTTCAATGCAAAACTATACTTTGTTGTAGGGGTTAAAAAATATTGAAATTCAAAAGTAAAAAAAAATAAAAACAATTAATTGAGGCCTTGAGACGAAGAACCATACAAGTCTATATTTTCAAATTATGAGTAATAAGATTGGCTTGAGAAAGCCAACATACTTTTATACATGTACTACTTAAACTTAATATTCTTCCGTATTTTTCGTCTTCTTCTTCTTAGACTACTTTAAGAACGCATCTCCTCCTAAACTGTTCATACCAAAACCACCAAACTAACTCCAAACCTCCAAGCTATACTGAATTAAGCTGCTATATCTTTTCCAACTGATTTGACATACAGTTTTTTGAAAATTCGGAAAAGTCCCATTGACTTAACATCGGACCAAAATTTTTGACCTCATAGCTTTGCTCCAGATTGTCTTACAGACTTAAGTATGCAACCATAGCAACCATTCAGAACACCCTAGTAACCACTTAGCAACACCTTAGCAGCCCCTTAGAACCCCCTGTCAACTGCCTAGCAAGAAACATGCCAATTCATACTAGAAACATGATAACATATATGTAGTTATCTTTCTATGCCAACTGTTTCAAACTTCTTAAAAACTACTTGAAGTATTTAAACTTTGAAACTACTTCAAACTTTCAGACTAGACTTTCTCAAATCACCATAAAGTTTGTCTACGAACTTTACTTTTCTAGTTATAATTTTTATTTTACTTGAAGGTAGAAAACAAAAGAGCGACGCAGTGGCGCAGTAGGTACTGCTGTCACCTCACAGCAAGAAGGTTGCTGGTTTGAGCCTCGGCTGGGTCAGTTGGCATTTCTGTGTGGAGTTTGCCTGTTCTCCCTGCGTTCGCATGGGTTTCCTCCTGGTGCTCCGGTTTCCCCCACAGTCCAAAGACATGCGGTACAGGTGAATTGGGTTAGCTAAATTGTCTGAGTGTGAATGAGTGTGTGTATGGATGTTTCCCAGTGATGGGTTGCAGCTGGAAGGGCATCGGCTGCATAAAACATATGCTGGATAAATTGGCGGTTCATTCCGCTGTGGCGAACCTAGATTAATAAAGGGATTAAGCCTTAAAGAAAATGAATGAATGAATGAATAGACAACAAAAGCTTCTCAATTCTATGTGGATAAACATTTTTCAGTGTCAGTATTAAAAATCTAAAGTTATTGTGATTTATATTTCTCAAATGTGGAAGAACGGTATATGTTCAGTTAGTGTGGAATAACAGTATAGCTCCACTTCATCATATCACTTTAAACCACTAAAGATCTGATTCCTTTATCTTAGTTTTAATGCAGTAACAGAAGCTTCAGGTTAATATTAAGCATTTTTTTTCAAGTTCATTATTATTATTATTATTATTATTATTATTTAAAAACAGAAATACAGTATAGACAATGTACAGTACATATACCTTCTTACAGTTCAAGCAATAACAATAAATTATAAAATACAACAATAAATAGAAAGCAGGCATACATCCCAAATCATTACTAAATATTGTTGTTTATTTAGAAAAGCTGGCGCAGTGCACCTGTGTATAAACTTCAAACTGTTCTCGCGCTCCGGCATTTCAAGATATTAATAAATGTATATACAACTAAACTCTGCTTGCCACACAGTTTACACAGGACTGGCAGGATACATGCATCAATACAGCTTTATTATATATGGTATGTGGTTTATTTTGATAGGTTAACTGTTTTTTTTTTTTTTTTTTTGCTGTTTAGCACTCCTCAGCACGTTCAGAGAGAGATAGAGAGATCACATCCCATGTACCATTTCTCCACTCACATCTTTCGATGGATTTTTCCCTGGTTTTTGTTCTCCTTTTCAATTCAAATATGGTTTCCCTGCATCTCTCAAAGCCTTCCTTTCTCTGTCCTTACTATGTCGGCTCTTCTTTTTTTGTGAAAGATTTGTCTTTAATGTCCAAAGCGAACATGACAGCAAGTGGCACATCTATTATTCTTAGAGGACATAAACATTTTTTCTGTGTGATGCTATTTTAATGTTTAAAATACAGACTCTTGTTGACTTGAAAATATTCCCAAACTTTTTTGATATACAAAGATCGCACACACAATTAAGGTCACATGGTTACCAATTTTTTTTTCTTGGATATGGTTGTTAGTCGCTTGCACTCAATTCTTGATCGCAAAAAAAAAAAAAAAAGATTTAGGATAAATTATTTTTTACAGTTTGAATCAAAGATAAATTGTACTTCAATTTATTGGTTATAAGTATTGAATTATTATACTTTTAAAAATACATACTTTTAACTTTACAGTAATTCTTATTCATTTGGTTCAAAGTATAATACTTTTCCAGTGTATAGTTCAGTATTGTTGTCTGTGGTCATTGTCTATTTTTACTTGGTCTGGTCTGGAGGGGGGGGGGGGGGGGGGGAGATCAGTGACTGGTGGTATGTGCTTTTTGCTCTGTCTCCGGCCTCCATAATGTGCGGAGGTCAGAATGACCCCTAGATTGATCCCTTGGTAATGACCATACGGTGACGGCTGATCTCAGGTCAACTTACTGTGGCAGAGGTGAGCAACTCCTACAGGAACAACAAGAAGAAAAAAAGAACAGCAAAAGTGACAGCTTCAGTCAGGCGTGACCATTGGATGTCTCTATACTCCAATATCCCTCAGTGAAATATAAAGCAGTAGTGCTAATACTTTAGTTTTTTTCATGCACAATCTGTTTGGCTAGTATTGGACATTCTGCCAAAAAGGATTCAAGCAGGCTTCTGTTTGATTAGATCCAAGTCCCAGGAATCATGAATATGAATTGATTGTCCAGTATCTTTGGATTAGTAGCTGCATTAGTCCTGCTCTAAGCCTCATCTCTGCATTTTACCGGAAAATGAGGCTAGGTTGTTTGTGTGGCTTAGCATTGAGTGCTAAAGGCTATGCTTAATGTTTAATCTTATTTGTCTGTGGTACAGATGGGCTTTTTCTTAGACTTTACTCCACAGCAAATCCATATTCAGACTAATGTTTGGCTGTCAATTCACCATCCATCGATTTTAACAGTTTCATTCTTAAAGACACTGCTTTTTTTTATCAATTACCCTCTTAATGTTAACCCTTCTGTAAAAGGTACACAAAATACCAGAGATGTATAAAGTACTAGAGACCTAGGCTTAAGTAAAAGTACAAGTGCTCTATCAAAAAGTGACTTGAGTAGAAGTTGAAGTGCTCCTTAAGCACCATACTTAAGTGGAAGTACTAAAGTATTCAACATTTTTGCACTTAAGTATTGCAAGTAGTTTATTTCAAAATGTATTACTCAAGTACTGAAAGTAAAAGTACAAGTATTGTGTAATGTAGTTATTAAAGAAAGCAGTCAAAAGACATCATATTGTTTTTTTTTATTTATAATATCATTTTGGGGGGCACATGATTAAGCAGAATGAAAAGAAACATGGCTTACGATACTGTTTTTCTCTCGCGCTTGAACCACAGATCTGACAGATTATAACAGCTATAACACACACCTTTCAAAGTTGTGTGTCACAAAAACACTCCGTAATCAACTCAATACGCTATTGAAACCCATTTTTGGATCGCAAATTACCGGTTGTAAACGCTGTAAACGGAAGTTCTAAACATTCTACCAGAAGACCAAGAAACATTCTCCATGCAGTAGCCAAGAAAAAGGTCTATAATTGTAATGAGTAGGGGTGTGAATCTACACTGGGTGCATCTCGGTGCACTGACGATGCTTTCCATACATAATTCGATTTTTTTTCTTCACAACACAAGAATTTTTTTAATTAAAATCTATTAATATATTTATATATTATTTGTAATACAATTTTGCTCTTTAATACAGCAGTAAGATATATGAACTGTACCCTTAATTTGACCTGCTCAAAGAAAGCACTCTTTCTAAATGTATCAAACAAAACTCCAACACTTGCACAGAAGACAGCATGGGCATTTATAGCAAATAAACTAACGTAAATATTTTCCCGCTTGCTTTTTGAGTGCTGACAGGTGAGGTCTTACACCCTTATGATTGGTTATTGTCTTCACCTGCTCAACAGAAAGGGCTGCGATCGGCTTTAGAAATGAAAGCGCTGTTCACCAATAGCGGGAAGAACAGCCGTGGTTATAGTCTATACGCGCATAATACGCGGTTATCACAGGTAATCTGTAATAGAGGGGAGAAAACTTGCACCTCAGGCACGCTCGTGTCAGGATCCACAAGTATTGCTTTAACAGCCAAGAGGAGAGGAAAAGTTACCTCACAAACGCCAGCGGGTCAAATGTCCAAAGTGAGTGAGAGAGAGGCAGAGATGGAGTTTTACAGCATTTCTCCGTAGCAGTGAAATAGCGGCTCGTGTGCTGTGCTGCCTTCATTGTAGTAAGAGCGTTATTTACTTGGCCTTGCCTCCTTCGCTATAGTATTCTACTGCGACATCACGCATAGGAGATAAATGACGTCAGTACGTAATAACCCACTATGATCGATTACTGAACCGATATCAATAATTTTGACACCCCTAATAATGAGTAACGATGCAGCACATAAAAAATCTATCAGAGTAAAGTATTAAGCTCATTGAAAATATGAACTGAAGTTAAAGTGGAAGTAGGAGAAAAAAACAATACTCCAGTAGAGTACAGCCTTTTAGTACTTAGTTGTTCTACTTCGTTGCTATACATCTCTGCAAAATATATATATTTTAAGATACATAATTTCTGTATGATGGCACGGTGGCTTAGTGGTTAGCACTGTCACCTCACAGCAAGAAGGTCGCTGGTTTGAGTCCCAGCTGGGCCAGTTAGCATTTCTGTGAGGAAATTGCATGTTCTCCCCGTGTTGGTGTGGGTTTCCTCCGGATGCTTCAGTTTCCCCCACAGTCCAAAGACATATGGTATAAGTGAATTGGGCAAACAAAAAAAATGGCCATATGTATAAGTGTGTGTGCGAATGCGAGTGTATGGGTGTTTAGTGTAAGACGTGTCCAAATGTGTGATTTTTTTTTTTTTTTGTTAAGACCCTTCACTCTCATTTCATGGCAGCAATTCTCAATGCGGTACAACTCAATGAACATTTGGAAACATGTGGCTTAAGCGAATGAACAAACATGTTGCTCACAAGTGAGGTGGGATGGAAATAAAATAATGTGAAGAGCTATTCAGATAACACAAAATGTTCACACAATGTTGTTCATACAACTCTGGTAATGTCTGACCGTAGAGAAAATTCAAACAATTTTAGAGCACTTTTACACCTCTATTCAGTGTTTAATATAATCTTCTTTGTTTGGTTCTTAATGCCAGGTGCACTGTATGTGTTTATTTTTCTTTCCTTCCTTCCTATCTTCTTTTCCTTGCTTCCTTCCTTCCTTCCTATATTCTTTTACTTCCTTTCCTATCTGATGACCTTTCCTTTTCTTCCTTCCTTCTTTACCATCTTCTTTTCCTTCCTTCCTTGCTTCCTTCCTATCTCCTTCCTTCTTTCCTTCCTTCCTTCCTTCCTATCTTCTTTTCCTTCCTTTCCTATCTGATGATGTTTTCTTTCCATCCTTCCTTCATTGCTTCCTTTATTCCTTCCTTCCTACCTTTCTTCTTTCCCATCTTCTTTTCCTTCCTTCCTTCCTTCCTTCCTTTCTTCCTTCCTTCCTTCCTTCCTTCCTTCCTTCCTTCCTTCCTTCCTTCCTTCCTTCCTTCCTTCTTTTCTACTTTCCTTCGTTTCTTCCTTCCTTTCCTTCCTTCCTTACTTTTATTCCTTTCCTTCCTTCCAGTTTTCCCTTCCTTCATTTACTTTCCTTCCTTTCTTCTTTCCATTCTTCCTTCCTTTCCTTCTATCCTTCCTTCCTGCCTTCCTTCCTTCCTTTCTTCTTTCCCATCTTTTCCTTCCTTCCTTCCTATCTTCTTTTCCTTCCTTTACTATCTGATGATGTCTCCCTTCCGTCCTTCCTTCCTTCCTTCCTTCCTTCCTTTCTTCTTTCCCATCTTCTTCTCCTTCCTTCCCTCCTTCCTTCCTTCCTTCCTTCTTTCCTACTTTCCTTCCTTCTTTCATTTCCTTCCTTTCTTCCTTTGTGTCTTCCTTCCTTCTTTTCCTTCCTTCCTTTTCTTCCTTTCCTATCTTCCTTCCTGTCCTTCCTTCCAATATTCCATTCCTTCCTTTACTATCTTCCTTTCCTTCTTTACCTTACATCCTTCCTTTCTATCATTCCTTCCTTGCTTTTCTTCTATCCTTCCTACATTTGCTATCTTCCTTCTTTCATTTCCTTCCTTCTTTCCTTTCCCTGCCTTCCTTCCTTCCTTCCTTCCTTCCTTCCTTCTTTCTTTTGACAAACTGACACAAACATTTAACAACATTCAGCTGTAAAGAAATATTTGTTGCTTTACTTTTAAAAATGTATAAACCTGTTGTAACTGTTAAGTTGACATAATTTGTATAAATATGCACATAGTTAATTTACTTAAATATTTTTAATGAGTTTTCTCACTTTTTAAGTAGTCAGCTTATCACTTTTTTTACAGTGTACTCACAGGATTTCATAAATCAAATGTACAAGGCTAAAAAGCAAATGCAATTAAAACACATTTTTTGAAGTAGCTCATACAGTACGTGGCCTCGAAGTCTTTCCGCAAACTGTTTCATGGTTTTTTGACCCAAGTACTTTGCACATTTTTTTATTTCTTTATTTTTTGAGCATGGAATGGAAGTTGGTTGGATAAGGGTGAGTAAATGATGGAACAATACATTTTAGTATCTGAAGGACAAATAAATTCCCATAAAAAGGAACTAATGGTGAATAAAATAAATAAATACATAAATAAGTAAATAAATAAATAAACTAAAAACGTTTATTTGGATAGTTTTCAGTTATGAGTATAATTTTAATTCCTCTCTAACACTTAGCATAGCAGTTTAGAGAGTCACTCACAAGCTACAGTACTAATCGCCTCTTAAAGCTGTATTTGTCATCTACCTTTTGCCCCCAAATAATCAGCATAAATTAATCTAGGCCTGACATCTGTGTGTGTGTGTGAATGTATATGAAAATCAGTGTTCCGTTGCAGAGGACACTGAGAGATAAGAGAGCAAGAGACTCAGGGCAGAGGCAGGGTCACACAAGCAAAGAGCGTCTTGTCTCATTTACATTTCCGCTTGTGTGGAGGGAAGGTGCAGACTGGAGACATCACGTTCTTCACTCTGACAGC
The DNA here is from genome assembly GCF_903798145.1 of Danio aesculapii. Taxonomy (NCBI): domain Eukaryota; kingdom Metazoa; phylum Chordata; class Actinopteri; order Cypriniformes; family Danionidae; genus Danio; species Danio aesculapii. The sequence goes on along the minus strand of NC_079441.1, from coordinate 42,925,065 downwards.
ATATACTGGAGATTACAGTGGTTTTATCCATCCATTTATGAGTATGCATGTATGTATGCATGTATGCATGTACAGTTGAATTTAGAATTATTACCCCCGCCACCCCCCCCTCCAGTTTATTTTTCCCCATGTTCTGTTTAATGGAGAGATGTTTTCAACACTTTTCTAAACATAAAATTAGTTTTAGTTAATCATTTCTATTACCTGAGTTCTTTTATCTTTGTCATGATGACAGTATATAATATTTGACTAGATAATTTTCAAGATACTAGTATTTAGCTTAAAGTGACTTTTAAAGGCTTAACTAGGTTAATTAGGTTAACTAGGCAGTTTAGGGTAATTAGGCAAATCATTGCATATTGATTTTGTTCTGCAGACAATCGAAAAAAATGCTTAAAGGGGCTAATAATTTTGACCTTAAAGTGTTTATTAAAAAAATAAGAACTGCTTTTATTCTCCCCAAAATAAAACAAATAAGACTTTCTCTAGAAGACAAAATAGTATCAGACATACCATGAACATTTCCTTGCTCTGTTAAACATCATTTGGGAAACATTTAAAAAAGAAAAAAAAAATCCAAAGGGGGGCTAATAATTCTGATTTCAACTGTATGCATGTATGTATGCATGTGTGTTTGTATGCATATGTGCAAATATGTACAGAAGGTATGTTTGTAATATGTATTTATAAACATCATATTTTGGCATTAAAATGTCATTAATATGTAAATCACACTGCAATATGCAAAGTAAGCTATTTAATCATGTATGTCATTGTTTAGTTTGGCATTCGCCATGTATTGTTTGTTTATCATGTTTCATGCTGACTTTAACTGAAAGGTCAGGCATCAAAATTAGAAATTGACTACGTCTGAGTGTTTTTGTCTGATAGAGACACAGAATGGGAGAAAGACAGAAAGGTCACAAGTTGACCATTCGTTAAACTTTTATTTTTATTTTTTTCCTATTGCTAACTAAGACAAGCCTCACACAGCAAAAAGAGCAGTGTTTTTTTCTTATTTTTTAAATGTTTAGTGCTACAATACCAAGTGGCAACATTCCGCTCTCCCTTGTGATGTTAATACGGAAGTAACTGAAACTGCATTTCATTGAAATTCCGCTAGTCCTGTCTCCATAATAGAGCACATTTCTATTGACCTCAATGTTAAAATGGCCAACTTTACAGCAGAAAAAAAAGGTGTTTACAGCCTGGTACAGAAAACAAATTTGGTGTATACGGTTAATATTACACATCATGACAACTGTGAGGGGGTGAATTTTTTATAACTCATCCGTTTCGTTTATAATCAGTTATATTAAATCTTCAAAATTTAGGTCGTGGTCACTTGAGTGACAGCTAAGTCTCACTGGTCACACTTACATCACCTCAGCTGATTAGCTGCTGAACTCAGCATATACATCATATTGTTGTTTTGTTTTATGTGGCTTTAAACAGACAATTGCCTTTTGCAATTATTTCATTCTATTATCAGATGATATGGCATGCTGTGCACTTAATTGTGCTCACAAATCATTCAAGTGGCCTCCATTTCCCAGGTGAGTGAAATTTTTATATACTTATCATATTTATAAATGTGTTTCAGATCATTTATCATTTATAATTTTCTTTAAAGCACTCCAGAATCTGACAGATTGATTTGCTGTAGGCTATAAAATAGTCATCTGAAAGGTTGTCATACAGTGTTATGCCCGGATTTCATAAATAGCTTTGCATTTACTAACACAGACTATATTTGGAAGTAATTTGCATTTTCCTCCTGTAGAAAAAAATGTCAAAAGAACAGTGCTTAGTGGCTCAAAGTATAACAACAGTGTTTTTTTTTTTTAGACTAAACACTTTGTTGATATAGTATGCAACCAAGACCATGTGGTCAGAACACAAAGGAATCACATGTAATGATTAAGCGTTTCTCCCCCAAAAAAGCCTGTCTAAGCAAAATGCTAGCCGGCATCTGTAGCTCCGCTCATGCTTGTGCCACTTTGCCCTTTTTTGGTTACCCCGGTCGTGCGATGATGCGAATACAAAATGGCGATGGTTGGCAAAGCCTACTTGTAGCTTCATTTGCACTCTTCAGAAACCTACAGTAGGATTTAGTTACATCTTATTTTAAGGTGTCCTTGATACAGTTTAACTACTGATTTAACTACAAAGTCATTTTATATAATTACATGTATTTACTATATGGTTAGGGTTAGATTGCCAGTTAGTTCAAGGGTTTGGTGCATGTGCTGTAATTATGCAGAATAAAATGTAATTACTACTGTAAGTACATGCATATTAAACTTTAAATATGCAACTCCGCAATTAAAAGTCAATCTTAAGTTCATATGATGAATTGAATATCCTCCCTGAAATATCACTGGTTTATATTATTATTTCTCTAAGCCAAAATATCACATATCCTTCAATTCAGACAAATTAATTTTACCCCTGCTCTTACTCCATTTCATGGCCATTTATGTCTGTAAACTGAAGCGGTGCTGCTGGTCTGCGATGCCAAAATGTGAAGAGAAATTTGACCTATATGCATTACGATGGTTAGAAATTACTTGAATCCTCTCTGTGTACCTCATAGACATAAAAATAGAAACTATTTTACAAAGGATTATAAAGGGTCATTATTGCAATGAAGCTTGCAGATTTTAAAACAAAGACAAATATCAGTGTAGAGCTGACTTGAAAACACACAATGAATCAGACTTTAAATACAGTATGCAACTCAGCAATTTCCTCCCTGAAATATCACTGGAAGATTTCAACTTTTTTTCCCCCCCTAAGCCCCATCACATGTCCTTCAATTTAGATGAATTGTATAGTTTAATTTTACCCCTGCTCTCACCCCATTTCATGGCCAATTATGTCTGTAAACCGAAGCTGCGCTGTTGGTCTGAGATGCCAAAAAATGTCGCCCACATTCCAGAGTATTTAGTCTGCACAGCGGAGTTAAAAGTGTAGAATAACAGTGGAGAAATTTCCCGAGTTAAAATAAATGTAGCAGCCCTCCCTTCCCTTCATCCTCCCCCGCCTGCCTGAATTCTTCCTTTTCCATCTTTCCCGCACTGACAGGTCAGTCTGTTTTACTTGGACGAGGTCCGGGTGGAACAACATTGAGATCGTTTTCGACAGGAAACGCCGGCAGCTGACTTCCATTAGGTAAATTGTGAAGAGTTTCAAATGAACAATCCTGTATTGTCAGGTACAATTACCAATGAAATCCAGCTTTTTCTGGTGGGTGCAGTGCAGCGAAATGATAAAATATAAAGCTGGACTCAATGTGATGTCTTATAGCAGTGCTGGTTTCAATTACTAATGGTCTAGGAAGTTGGACTGGAAAGAGCGTGTCTGAGTCTGTCAGCGCAAGCCTATAAAAAGCCATACCCATGTCAGAAGGGACAATGAGACTTTTGATGCCTTTTATGGGAGCATATGTGGGTCACTTATGAATAAACCCAGTCTTTCTGTAACCTTTAGCTTCATGCAGCTCAGTTGTAGTGTTTTATTAATGTTTCAGTCAAAATGAATAGTTTAGCCCCACGTTGCTCGGAATTTATTGGTCCTGTTCCTTGACCCTGAGCAAACAGTAGCGCCAAGAGTAAATCACGACATTCTTGTGCAGAGGGCTTTAAAAGGTCATAAATTTACTTTTGTACTACTTTTGTCCCTTCTTTTCTCTTTTTCCCGTCTGGATGATGAAGTCGAAAATGTTTTCAAAGTGGTTTAATTATACAAAAAGTATGCATTGATAATAATAAATTGGTCAAAATATCTGTAAACTTATTATATTGTTGCAAAATATTTTTATTTATATTGTCAATCAATAAATCAATCAAATAATCAATCACTCAATCAATCAATGTTACTTGAGCACAAAATTTGATTTCTGAAGGATCAAGTGAAATAAATCATGTAGAACATGCGTTGATGCATAAACATATTTGTATTTGTTTTTTATAATACTGTGATAATTCATTTTATTAAAAACATATACATGTTTACATATTGAAATAGATTCATACAAGAATAATAAGTTATACAAGATTTTAAATAAATGAGATTAATGTAGGTTGAAGTTACTTAAAAAATGACATGATTCTTATTATGAATGGTTTAAAGGTTTAAGACACCCTCGAGTACTTTTTTTTAAATTTATTTTAACACGTTTGTGTGTGTTGAGCATCAGTTAAGACGTTAGCACTTGTCAGCTTTAATTGTGGGGGAAAATGTATTATTTGGAGCTTTTGTCAGCTAATTTCATCTTCTGGGTTTAAAATAATTATCAAAATCTGGGATCAAAATATGTGACTTATTGTGCATCTGCGAGTGGAGTGATGACGCGTTGGTTTCTCATTATTATTCAGAGCTGAGTTTTCATGTCCTATGAGAAGACCCTGCTTCTCAATTATTCATGACTGCATGTGCTTTCCGATTACAGACTACTATGGACAGACCACAGACCTGCTAAGCTGTGAGACCGCGTCTGTGCACGACACGCAGTATTTAGCCGTTCATGAAACCTTGCACGTGTTTGTTTCCATGATCCACAAAGTTTGTTGCATGGCTTTCTCTGTGATGCTGTCAGGACCACCGATACATCCAACCTGTTTGTGTGCCGCAAGCATTTTGGTCGGGTGAGCTGTACAAGAATTTATCAGTTGAGTTCGTTACCATTCAGACACATCACCTATCCGTGCTGCTGTTTTTCGCATGTTTAAAATCCTTCAGATTACTGGCAGGGCTAATGGTTGGAATGGATAGGGAAAGAGACATGCTGTACTGTTATCCATGTTATCTGCATTTAGAACAAGTGCTCTGACATTTTATCCTACCCATCAGATTATGCTACCAACACTGTATTTGGATGGTTCTGAGGTTAGAGTTGGGTATTAGGTAGGTTAGGGCGATATTACAGCTTCATATGACATTAATCCACATACAAATTTACACTGGTAGCAAAATCTGATGGGTAGCATATTGCGCCATCAAAATGTGCTACCTACTTTTTGAATGGGAGGTAGGACAATCTGACAAGGTAGGACAAATCGACTGAACACCAGGATTCAGGAGGAGACAAGTCCTGCTCATTTAAAGCATTTATAAAAAATGATTATCTTTATAATGATATAATCAAATATATTAAATGAAATGACTCACTGTATATTTCTTTGCATTTTTACTTAGTAAACTAGAAAATCATGCGTCTCCTCATATTTTGTTTCAGATTTTTAATTTTTTTTATTTCTTAAGCTGGTGAGCCACTGATAAAAGCCCTTCTCTCTCCCCTGCTCTGCCGGCCACACCCACTCCGCCCTCTGGTCAGGGCTTTCCACGCCCATCATGGAGCATTTTTTGAACAAGATTCTGAGGTAGACTTGAACTGAAAGAGGGCGGTTTTATGACACTTCAAAAAAGTACCACAACAACTTTAATTAATTAAATTAAATATGTATTATTATTTGTATTTTTCTTATTATTGATTAATTGATTGATTGATTGAAATGAACCAGTCTGAAAACCACTTTTTAAATTGAGCTATAAAGATAAAATACTTTTTTTTTTTTTAACTGTTTGAACTTTTTTTTGTTGTTGTTTGTTTTTTTACACATCCATTGGTATTGATTTCTCCTTGATTAATACTTTTTTTGTCAAAACAGATATACTTTTCTACTTTTTTTTTTTTTTCTTGATTTTTCTCTCATCCCCTTTATCTTGCATGACAGCTCGGTTCAGAAGTGCCCTTTCGGCCTGAGGAAGACATGGCACAGAGCAGCTCTAGACGGGGCCACCAGGCCCCTAATGGAGAGTGATTTATTGAATAGCTTTGGCTTGCTGTTGGCCCTGGGCCTGTCTCCTAATTGAGCACCTGGTGCTGCATGGGAAAAGTTAATATGATATAAATTGATACTGTGGCATTGGCCGTGGCAGAGCTCGAGAGGCACCATGGACTCATGCCTGCTTCCCCGTGGAGAGAGGAGCAGATGCTCCGGGATGCTGGAGGAGCAGCAGGGGAACATTGAGGTGACGGATAGGCCTCACGTGAGGCTGGAGAGGTGAGCCACAATCATCTGCCTGCAGATGTTGTGCTGGAGTTTCTAGTCATTGCTTCTGATACCATCCGTGTTGAAACAGAAGACTGGAAAATTATAAATAATGATGAAATGCTGGAGCCATCCTGTGATTCACGATGCTTCGGCAGATGGGTTGTGCTTGACTTGTTGTAGTTCACACATTAATGTTGTTTTTTACAGATAATTTAATAATGTGCAGCGTGTGGTGCAATTTTAGCACCCAAAGAGGTTCGGCAAAATGCACTACAGTAGATTAAACTAAACTGAAAATTTGAAGTTGTGGTAAATACTTGATTTATATATTGATGCTTTGTTTTATGCTCTCCTTGTTACCTACCGTATTTAGTACTGGGATTAGGAAAAGGGTAATGGCATGCAATTGTTGCATCATTTAGTGTTATAACTATAGCAAGCACATATGAAACATAAACAATCAAAAATATATAGTGTCACCACAGTCAATCTTTAAATTTTTTATTTTTCACATACTTTTTTTTTCTCCACTTAATAATGCCGGATGAACAGGAAAAAACCAGCATTATAAATATAAATGAATATTTGTATATTAGTAACTACAGTGATATGTATATTAGTGAAGATAAGATAGTGGTTCGCAGTATTTCAGAAACACAGTCTCAGGTCAACATGATTTGTTGGTTAGTTGATTGATGGATGGATTGCTTCTGCAAGGGCACAATGATTTGATCAAAAGAGACATTTGCATTGTTAAAGATTATTTCTGTTTAAAATAATTTGTTATTTTAACAAATTTGTTGATGTTTTCATCATCTGGGATTAGGGCTGAACAACATATTGTTGAGCATCGATATCGCAGCAGTCACATCACAGGATTAGATTATTTATTAAAGATTAAAATATAAAGATATTATTAAACATTATTTTTAAATATAATTTTATACAACAATGACCATGCTATTTTACATTTGATTGTTCAGTTTCTGTACTTGAATACTTTTGGACTCCCCAGAAAACCACAAAGCATTGTTTATTTCACTTTTAACTTTTTTTTGTATTTAAATACATGTAACAGAGGCCAGCTAGTGAAGTGCTGTGCTGGTAAACTTCACTCCTCTGACCAACTAAAGGTGCTCTAGGGACAGATGCTAGAGGCCATGGTCTTTAGCCTCCTTGTTAGAGCAACTGACTCCCGTACAAAGAATCGCTGGTTCGGTCCCAGCTCAGACCAGGTTGGGTTCAGTAGGACCGATGGGTAACATATGCTTGTAATTTATTGTATTTTATGCAGATGCACTGCTTAGAAAAAGACTTGATTAGCCCAGTTAATCTAAATTAATGAAATTATTTTAAATAGAGCTATTCAAATCATCTGGTGAAATTATATTTACATCGCTATACATGTTGCAGCTAAACAAAATATCTCGATGTCAGATTTTTCCAATATCGTTCAGCCCTATCGGTAAGAAATGTTTCATAAAACATCAAATCAGTACATTGGAAATAAGTTTTAGCTCTTTTAATATAAGTCTTTTCCCAGTGATGGGTTGCAGCTGGAAGGGCATCCGCTGCATAAAACAAATGCTGGATAAGTTGGCGGTTCATTCCGCTGTGGCGACCCCAGATTAATAAAGGGACTAAGCCGAAAAGAAAATGAATGAATGAATGAATAATATAAGTCTTAAACATCATACATCGAACACTGTAACTATATTGTACATTTGTCTTATATTCCTCTGGGAGTAAAATTATAAACTGTTTGCTTGTTATGCTTCGGATTTCAGAACCACTTTTCTTAAACCTAATATAACACACTGAAGTGCGGCACAATAGAAAACAGTGATTGTTTTTTGATAAGATGGCAGGTAGCCACACTCAACCTGTCTAAACCCCGTGGAGCCACACAGAAAAGCCAGTTAGAACATTTTTTTTTCCTGTTGTCCCTTCATTTAGAGGGTGAGGGAGAGAGATGGAGGGAGAGTGAAAGAAGAAAAAGTGCCTGTTCTTTGTGGGTCCCCCCTGAGGACGCTTGTGTCTTGACAGCTCACTCCCACAAACGAAACGGACTGCCAGATCCATTCAGCAAGCCCGTTCATTTCTCTGTCCCTATCCACTCCTCTTACCCCAGCAAATCAGGTGCTGAATATACAAAACCTATGCCCACTGGCAGCTTCAGAACGCAGATCACTGAGAACGGGGGGAGAAAAAAAGACAATCTGGTAAAAAGTCTTTTGCAATATATTTCTTTCTAGCTACATTCTGCCAAACTCACAGTCCAAAGCACACAGGCTTATCCAGAATAATCTTCTGAGGGAATTCCGCTCTGTAGCTTCTCTTAGTACTCCTGTGTCAGTACAAAGACTTGCATGGCTTTGGATGGATTTACCATCTTCCTTCTCCGGTTAGACTTACAAATTTTCCTGCCTGAGTGCTTTTTGCTTTTCATGGTTCACATGCGTTCTTTGTTTCATAAAAAAAAGGAGTGTTGATATTCGATTGCTAATGTAGACTGCGGACTGGGAGGCAACAATTAGGCAAAGAACTAAAAGGCCACTTGTTGTCGTTCAGTTTCATGGCTTAAGATGTTTTCCAGCAGAACTACTTTTTGCCTGTCATTATGGTTGCTCTGAAGTGACCAAAACCCCCACACAGAACTTTGTCGATTTATTTATTCACATATTTATTTTAACCGAGACTCGCATTCCTCTGGCTCTTCAGAGAGCGTTCACCCACCACATTATGTTTTCATTGTGTTCTGGCTGAGCATGCAGATCTCCACTTGTGTGGTAAATCCCGATGTTGCGAAATACTGAGACTATGTCAGAATGGTATGGACCTCTTTTTCTCTTTCTTCTATCCTGGTTTTCATCTGCAACCATTTCTGAAGCTAATTTTGTAAATTGAACGGTTGTGGTACATTTTTAAAATGAAGAATATGACTAGTTTTAAATTAGATTCATCTTCATAACTCAGTTTTTATTGTATAATTATATATAATGAAATTGCTTGACACTGGAACTGCCAACACTGCTTTAGCGTTTATAGTGTAATAACTTTGAGTAAGTAATGTGTATTTATATAGTGCACCCAAGTGCTTAACAATCACGAGGGGGGTCTCTCCACACCCCCACCAGTGTGCAGCATCCACTTGTATGATGCGATGGCAGCCACAGGACAACGGTGCCAGTGCGCTCACCACACATCAGCTATAGATGGAGTGGAGAGACAGTGATAGAGCCAGGGGATGATTGGGAGGCCATGATGGAGGGAATTTGGCCAGGACACTGGGTTTACACCCCTACTCTTTACGAGAAGTGCCATGGAATTTTTAATGACCACAGAAAGTCAGGACTTTGGTTTAACATCTCATGCGAAAGGCCCATGAAATAAAACCTGTGTAACTGTAGAACACTGACTTTTCTTTGTTGTGTTAGTTTTTTATTTTTGTATGTATTTTGTTTATGCATTTAAACATTGATGTTTAATTAAAATGATCAAACACAAAAGAGCTCTTTGAATGGCTGTGACGGTCAAATTGACTGAGAGAGTACTGTATGATTTCAGTATGCCTTTTTCCACACATATCTAATCAAGTTTTTTTTTTTACTGTGCATGTATATGTACACTGGTATTGTATTTGTTAGTTTTTATGTCATAAGATTTGTTTGTATCATACAAAAATAAATAAATAAATAAAAATAAATCAACAGAATAGGACTGTGCAATCATCATATCATATGGACAAAGCAAAAAAGCATATAATTTCATATTGTACTCTATCATTTATTTTGTAGTGTCACAAATTACATTGTTTGTAGTTATACTTTTTTTATAATTTATTAGCTCAATATTACATGCCATTTTTGAAAGTTACAATCTTGAAATGACAGTCTATATGAACTCAGTAATATTGACAATGGATAATTTTAGTAGTTACACAATTCTGATATTGGATTGTTAAAACAGCATTCGCAGTTTATAAAATCAGATAAATTTAACTGGTTAGTGTCAGCCTGTTTTGAACAGAATACTTGTTTTGCCTCAAAGTGACAACATGGTAAATGTGGTGTATGTTTATGGTCTTTGAAAACAATTCCATTGCCTTTTTTATATCAAAGAACAGCAGTAAAATATGATCTTTCGCTATTCCCTTGCACAATGATCCTTTGCTCTTCTAACTTTCTACAGGATGTCTGTGGCGGTAGCTTTACTTTTTTATGGTCTGGCTTTCACTGCTTTATGAACCAGAGTGTATTTGGACAATATTGAGTTTCTCTGGTCTATCCTTCCACCCGTGTAGGCTGATGAGTCTTGACAACATGTCCTCTATGAGGCTCCACAGTCTCTGTCATGAGTGCAGTTTTCTGTACTCGCTTGCACTCAAGGAGAGAAAACGCTGGCTTCAGGCTTCTGAAATCACAGTGCCACACAACTATTAAAATAAAAGATTTAGGCTACCTAGACACATTTATGAAGAAGAAAAAAAAGAGTGGGAGGTGAACAGTATCCCTGGAGATTTTTGTAGTAAACTCAAAGATAGAGTCTATATTGTTAGAAAAGCTTGTGTTGCTTAGGCTATTTTAGGCCATTTATCAGGATAAATTCTGGTTTTTATATAGAGAACCATTATTGTTACTATAGCTTAACTCAACCCATGTTCATTGTGGATACGTACCCCTGTATACATTTCTGGAGAGCGCAAAATACATCCCAGGAGGTAATTTTTTTTTGCAGTTTTTGTTTTGGTGAATCAAGCAGAGGCCGCTGTGTACACTTTTTGAGTTCTCAAATTTCTCTCATAGATGCCATTCGTGCCTGCACTTCTTGCATAAATCCACCAGCGGCCGCTGTCGAGTGACCGACCAATCTTACTATGTTCTCGCCCTGTTATTCACTTGTTTATTTTATTTTTTGTCTTCTGTTTTACCTATTGGACTCAAACTCTATCGTTGCGGTCAACTCTGCTCCGCCTCCCGGGTTCGCTAATCTACACGGCGAGCCACTGGGCAAACTAGTAACAACTAAAAAGCCATCCACACAGAGGTAAGCGGTCAGCTGCAGCGCAAAAAGCAACAGAAGCCGTCGGCGGCATCAAACCACCCCATAGTGTTCGTTTTAAAGACGAAATGCAGCCATAAGTACCTCTGCCTACATAATTTGCGCTTTCCAGAAATGTAGACACAATGAACCTGTGTTAGCTTAAACATAGCTTGATTACTACATATTAAAGTTTTCATATTAGGCTATTTTAAAAGTGTCAAATTTGGCTTCTACAATAGATTTACATATATCGAGACCAGTAAACACTTATATAATTAATGTAAGAGTTTGTAAAAAGAATTTACATTTACAGTTTACATTAAGTTTAGCCCCACTGTCAGGGTGCGAATTACACATTGACGATCGGGCAGGCGGGGTTCCATAAGTTTTCAGTGTTTTGAGGGATATTTAGTGTATTCTGACCTACAGTCACCTCTGATAGGCTGTTTTAGAGGTTACCGTAGGTCAAACTATACAAACTATGCATCTAATTTTACTTTACTTTAAGATATATGCAGATACAAACACATTTTACAGGAAATAAAGTCCCGTAGTCCTCTTGATCTGCAGTTTTAGACTGTTGAATGACTTTTCGCATAGACTGATTGGCATGATTATGCATCGGAAATAGTGTGAACCATTATGGGGTGGTCAGAAGTATAATTACATTTTAATATTTTAATTATTAATATTATTTAAGAGGGAAGACCCCCACCCACCCATGCATCTGGTTTTGATTTCCTTCAGGGACGATCAAGCATTAATTGGAGGGGTCAGACCCCCCTAACGCCCCTGGAATTCGCACTCTGCTTACAGTTAGGGTTATGTACTTCTACATGATTGTTATCCAACTATTATTCCCCTCTGGTTTTAGGAATAATTTACAGTTAGTGTTGGATTTAGGGGTACAGGGATTACATTTTAGGACAATTACATTACAGGATCAACATCAGTGTTAATCTAGGATTACATCACAATGCCACAAAAAACAAAAAAAAAACGAGGAACTAAATTTACCCTATTCAGTTAAATCTGTTATTACTTCGTGAAGTGAAACCTGATAATCAGTGAAAAGTTTCTGTTTGTGGCACATCAGTGTTGCATTTACATGTAGTCATTTTACACAATAATCTCCAAAAATCTACACAATGTTGATCTGCTTCAAAGGTGTATCTGTAATTAATGACACTAGCAGGTTTTGTGGTTGGTAGTGAACTAGATTTGAAAATTTTGTGTCTTGATGTCAAATCTCCATCTTAGACTCATTCTGAAAACGTAGTCCTACAGTATATACGTTTCTGGAGACCGCATTTCATGTTTTAAACAAACGCTATGTTATGCGAGAACAGCACACAGCTAATGGCACTCGCAAGAAAAAATTTGAGATCTCAAAAAGCGTACACAGCGGCCTCTCGTGGATTCGTGAAAACAAAAACTGCAAAAATACGTACCTCCTGGGATGTATTTTACTGCCTCCAGAAATGTACATAGAGGTACGTTTTCAGAACGAGCCTGGGTTTCAAATCTCCATTCTAAAACTCCTACAGAAGTTAATAGGAAGTGACAGTATGAACAGTCAGAGGGACTTACATTATCAGGTTCAGCTGTTATAAAATTATAGTAATTAGAGTGTTATGACAGCATAATTGGTTGGTTTATTCAGTCTGTCCATTCGTCCATCTGTCCTTTAGAACAACAAACAACATCTTAATCACAAAATTAGTATTAAATGATCTCAGATCATGTGACACTAAAGATTAAATTGATGATGCTGAAAAACATTAGCACTTCTCTGTTTTGGAATGGGGCTAATTTGATCATTTATAGCATACTTCTATTAGTTGCATGACTATGTCAAGGTTGCCGTTGAAAGCAGTGCAAATGTCCTCTAATTAGGAGCAGATAAATTAAATAAAATGAGGTAAAGCCTCTTGCTCGTTTTCAAATATGAGCCCCTGTAGTGCCGTGGATGCATTATTCATGTGCTGTTCAACTTATGTAATACTCTGAAATTCAATAGTGTGTTCTTAAATGATGTCTTCATAGACAGTACACTAGAATCATTCCTATGTTCTCACACCACTATGAGGCTTTTCTTAGTCTGAGGAGATGAAGAAAGAAATGCATGCTGGTCAAAGAGAGGCAGAGTTCACGCAGCACCTGTTCCATAGTCCAACTGCTCCACAACCTGCTCAGGTCACCTTTCCCCATCTCCAGCTCACCGCCTCATGAGAGATTCATCGCAAAAAGAAAGAATATGACCACTGGAAACACTCTGAAGCTGATTTATTGATAGACAGCAAGAAATAAAGCATAATGAAAACAACAGAACAATTTTGAAAACAAGTGCAAAAACAGTCTACCCTGAAAACTGTTGTATGTTACATGAGAGTGCAGTTTTAATGAGGAAATACTCTGTCAGTATCTCTTGTGGAAAACAGCTAGTACTGCATGTATTTTGGTGATAGTCGGATATGTCATTGTGGAGTGGAGTGTTATGTATCCATGACATCGACCTGATAGAGTTCAAATGAGGAACGATGTGGCTGCCTGAAGGTTTAAAATATAAAATATGAAATATATTCTGCTGTTGATGATTTCCATTTAGTGATTTTTAGCCCAATCACACTGTACTGTATGCAGACTGTTATTATGGAATACTGCTAAAGCTGGGCCATTAAGAGTGTGACCTCTTCCAGAGGTGAACATTTTTCAGGACTGAACAATGAATAATATGATGAGAAAATCAAAAACTAGAGAGATAAAAAAGACTTAAGTTTTTAGTTCAGAGGTTGCCAACACTTTGGCTATTTGTCAGCTTTCTTAGCTTTGAGTATCTTGCAGTTGAACTTTTTTGTCTGTTTGCCTGATAATGTTATATTATAATTAAAACATTCATTTACCAAGGACGCACTAAATCAATTAAAGTGACAGTTAAGGCACTTAGACTTTAATTCAGGAAATCTTAAATGCACCGATCTGATCTTTTGTATGCATTTTTGCCCTTTATGTTTACATTTAATTTAAACTTGTCTATTTCTATTTCATGTCTTGTTAATGCTCCAGAACTATTCTGTTGGTGGTCGCTTGTTCTGGTTAACCATGAAATGGATGCTATGAAATGATTTCTATAATTCATGTTGAGCAGTGAATCCATTTAGTGTCAAGAGGTTTTGGAGGCTTTCTCTTAATTTATGATTTACAGTAAAGTTTGAGTAAAACATTTTTGTCATGTTCTGTGATATAACAAAAATAATAAATACAGTACATACATACTGTACATGCAACCATATAAATAAAAAAATATATATATAAATAAATAAATAAATGCATTTTTTTAGCACGTTCGCCTCAGAGCAAGAAGGTCGCTGGTTCAAGTCTCAGCTGGGTCAGTTGCTGTTTCTGTGTGGAGTTTGCATGTTCTCCCCGTGTTCACGTGGGTTTCCCCTGGGTGGTCCGGTTTCCCCCACAAGTCCAAAGACATGTGGTACAGGTGAATGGGGTATACTAAAATTGATCGTAGTGTTTGAGTATGTGTGTGTGTTTGTGTGAATGAGTGTGTATGGATGTTTCCCAGTGATGGGTTGCGGCTGGAAGGGCATTCACTGTGTAAAAACATATGCTGGATAAGTTGGCAGTTTATTCTGCTGTGGCTGATTAAATCAAAAAGAAAAGGAATGAATAAAATAATTAAATACATATATACATAAATAAATAAATTCATTTATTATAGTTCAAAATATAACATTACAATGCAATCTTTGTTTGCATGTATGTCACCCTTGCATTGTGGTGACTTGCAATTCCAACCAGGGGTCTGTTCTTCATACCTTGCTTAAATTATTTAAGATTGTCAGATCTTGGATCTTTTAATCTTGATATCTGATCTCTGGCTAATTTTGATTCTTCAAACAAGTTCATGAATCAGATTAAAATGTCTGGATGAACTCATCTGAGATTGCTGCGTGTGTTGTGAAGGACTGATCTATCCACATTTCCACATTCCACATTTCCACATTTGCTGTGAGTTGCATGCTTTACATTTTCATTTGCCAAGAGTATTTTGCAATTTATTTAGTTTTACAAATGGATTTCCTTTACTATAGTATCCTAGGCCTATTTTAATTTCTTAATCGGCGTAAGGAATTTAAATAAATTTTGCATCAAAAAAGCATTTTGATATTTTTTAAGGTGTAAAGCATCAAATCACCGTCATATTAGCTGTCAAAACATGACTGAATAAATTATTATTCCTTTATAAAATACAAACAAATAAACAAAAAACAGTTGAATATCGTGCATGTTGTCTATTATCATACAGAAACTGTACTAAAGCTTGTACCTTAAAATAGTATGTGTTTGTATCTAAGAAATCCATATTAATAAATGTACTCTTTGAACCCCTTGGGAAGAACCACCCCATTTTTGTACTTTTATTTTGGAGTGCAGATTTATTTTTATATATATATATATATATATATATATATATATATATATATATATATATATATATATATATATATATATATATATATTTAAACGTATATGTATAAACATAAATATTAATAATTATTTAATATTAAATAATATGAATTATTTCAAATTATAAATGTGTGTATATATAAACTTTTTTTAAAACTATTTTACTATTTTACCAAGAGTATATAATCTATTGGCTACTACTGTAAGAAAATATCAGCATTTGGAACATGCTTTCAGTATTACCTTTGTTTGAAATGACCCGATCTAATCCAGTTTATATGAAATAAACCTGCTCCCGAGCAGGTTTGAGCTACAGTTGCTGTGACAACTGTTGCTATGACAACAACTCTCGGATAAGTTTTGAAGAACGAAATAATCCTGGATCGTGTCAAATCGTCAATAACCAAATCCAGCTAATTGAGTAATCCACGTACGAAGAACGGACCCCTGATCTTTTGCTATGACATCAATTCTCGGATGAGTTTTGAAGAACGAAACAATCCTGGAGCATGTCAAATGGCCATTAACCAAATCCAGCTAATTGAGTAATCCATGTACGAAGAACGGACCCCAGGGAATTGAATATATTTTTTGATACAGATGTTGTGTGCGCAACTGATTTAATACCACATTTTGAATTGATATAGAAAATAATAACAACAATTAAAAAGGTATTATGCTGATATGTGTCAGAATTTTGAATATTCAACACTATCTCACACCAATTCGTAACTTCTTGATGGCCAAATGTATGAATTTGTACGATATCATTCATACATTTTAGTATGATTTGCTCATCCTCTAGTGACAATTGGACTCAGGGGTTGGGTTTGGTGTCACACTGCCTTTTAAAAATCTTACATTTTCATATGAGTTTGTACAAATTAGCCACTAAAATGACAAAATGTAAAATAGTTACATTTACTCATGGGATCAGACTGAAATATCAGATTGTTTGTGACCGTTTATACACTGTATAATGTTCTTTTACATATTTAATCAAAGAATCCTGAAAAAAGTTTCCCAACATTTTTCCCAACATTGATAATGGTAATGTTACACCAAATCAGCATATTAGATTATAATGTTTTTAATGTTTTATTGTTTTATTATAATGTTTAAAAAATCTGATTTAAGATTGCAGGGAAAAATATATAATAGCACACTAAATTACTATTTACTTTTAATAAATCCATCATTGGTGATCATAAGAGATTATTTTGTTCTTATACATTTATCTCACAGCTGCAGTTCTTAGTCATAATATTTAAATGCATTTCCCATTGAACCTTTATTTTAAAACAGTATCTCCATTCAAGAGTCACTCTGAATGTTAAGCTAAAAGGCAACATTAAAAATTCCAAACATCATAAAACAGCATCAGGGAATGCATTACTTCTGAAATGTACATAAGGTAACATCCGCCACCTGGATTGAGCCTGGATCTTGTCATCGCCCTAGATATACGGTATGCTTGTGGCCTATTTTTACAATTCTTTAAAATGAAGCTCTCCGTGTAATGCAGTGCATGGCAGGAGAAGATGATTATTGCTGCCTTCCAATCGTAGATCTTTTTTTGTAAATCATTTGCATGTGTTTGGCAGGAGAGCGGGTGAGAGTATTGCATATCTTGCGTTTCTCTGTAATAAAAAAGAAGAAGCTTGCTACATAAGTGGCATGTGGTTGAGTGTGGTCTGATGATGCATGTATGTGCACTGCCCACCTCATGCATATCCAGTGTGACAGTGATGGAGAGCGGGTACAGTGTCTAACCTGGGTTGAAAGCCAGCAGCAGATTAAGCAGGACCACCTTGAAAAGCTCAGCTCAGTGTGAACGCAGACAGAGGAGGGGGAGCAGCCTGTCTCTCAATTCACACCCATGACTGCATACTGTACTGTTCAGCGAACTGCAATGCTGGAGAGTTATAGCGGTGTTAACTGCAAAGCATTTACAGTGTACTGCGGGTGTGAAATTGCAGGTCGCAATACAAAATAACTCATTTATTAATTTACACACGGCTTATGATATCTGCAATGCGGAAAATGCAGACATATAAGCAGAATCCGGTCTTGCAATTGGATTTTACTGTATAATGTGGTATTTCGTTGAATTTGGTAAACATGTGGATGAATGAATCCTCACGTTGAAATGGATATTGATATCCATTTGTGTCTGAGAATAATAAACAGTGAAAAAAATATAAGGGCGTACTCACACTATGTACAGTTGCCTTGAACCAGGCCGAAGCACGCTTGTCCCCCCTCCCGTCTCCCCAAACGGCCCGCACTCACATTGCATTCGCGCCTGAGCACGCTTACATCATCGATGAAGCACTGTTCAGTAACAGGCTCTCTCGCTCAGCACAGTGGAGATTTCTTTATATCGTTAGATTGTTTTAGTCGTTTGAGATGCAGTGACACGCAGTCAAATATTTCGCCGAACAGATCAGCCACTTTTGACGCTCATAAACAATCATGAAGTCTTCATGCTGCAGGTTATATGAAGTTTGCTAAAGGTGCAGCTGTCGCACAGTGAGAGGCTTGCGTCTGTAATAATCTACGACAGTTTGCGTTCATTGAACAGTAAGGATGATTAATAAACACATATAAACAGTGCCGTAAAAGTCATGTCTCGTCTTCAGTATTGAGTTCAGGTGCGCTTTGCACTCACACTACAAGCGTACCATGCCAAAGCCCAAGTGAACTCTTCCAACCAGGCCAGGGTCGGCCAACTGAACCGTGCCTGAGCCCGATTCAGAGCACTCACACTTCTCAAACAATCTGGAAAACAGGCCTGGGCACAGTTCGGAGAACGCCCTAAGTCCTGCATGTCAAGTGAAGGAATGATGCTGTCTTTTACCACAGATATATGGAATAGGAAGATATCTTTTAATACAGACATGTGATTCTTGTTTTGTAATAATAATAATAATAATAATATTAATGTTGGCAGCATGGTGGCTCAGTGGTTAGCACTGTTACCTCACAGCAAGAAGGTTGCTGGTTCAAGTCCCAGCTGGGCCAGTTGGATTTCTTTCTGGAGTTTGCATGTTCTCCCTGTGTTTACATCGGTTTTCTCCGGGTGCTCCAGTTTCCCGCACAGCCCAAAGACATGCGCTGTTGGTGAATTGGATGAACTGAATTGGCCGTAGTGTAAGATTGTGTGTGTGAATGTGAGAGTATATGAGTGTTTCCCAGTACTAGGTTGCGGCTGGAAGGACATCCGTTGTGGCATTCTGTCGGGGGTGCCCTGGGAGTATGAGGTGAGAGGCGCTCTATTAAGGGCTGTCTCGTCCCTGTATGAACAGAGTAGGAGTTTGGTTTGCATTGCCGGCAATAAGTCAAACTGGTTTCCAGTGCATGTTGGACTCTGCCAGGGCTGCCCGTTGTCACCAATTCTGGTCATAATTTTTATGGACAGAATTTCAAAGCGCAGTCTTGGGCTGAAGGGGGTTCAGTTTGGGGACCACAGGATTTTATCTCTATTATTCGCAAACGATGTTGTTCTGTTGGCTTCATCGAACATTAACCTTCAGCATGCACTGGGGTGGTTTGCTGCGGAGTGTGATGCGGCTGGGATGAGAATTAGCACCTCCAAGTCCGAGGCCATGGTGCTCCACTGGAAAAAGGTGGTTTGCCATCTCCAGGTTGGAGGAAAGTCCTTACCTCAGGTGGAGGAGTTCAAGTATCTAGGGGTTTTGTTCACGAGTGAGGGAAGGATAGAGCGTGAGATTGACAGGCGGATTGGTGCAGTGGCAGCAGTAATGCGGTCGATGTACCGGTCCATTGTGGTAAAGAAGGAGCTGAGCCGAAAGGCAAAGCTCTCCATTTTGCTAGTCAATCTACATTCCTACTCTCACCTATGGTCATGAGCTTTGGGTCATGACCGAAAGAACAAGATCTCGGATACAAGCGGCAGAAATTAGTTGCCTTCACATGGTGGCAGGGCGCACCCTTTAGTTGCCTTCACATGGTGGCAGGGCGCACCCTTATAGATAGGGTGAGGAGCTCTGTCACCCGGGAGGAGCTTGGAGTAGAGCCGCTGCTCCTCCACATCGAGAGAAGTCAGCTGAGGTGGCTCAGGCATCCGTTTCAGGTGCCTCCTGGACGCCTACCTATGGAGGTGTTTCTGCCATGTTCCACCGGTAGAAGGCCTCAGAGAAGACCCAGGACATGCTGGAAGGACTATGTCTCTCGGCTGGCCTGGGAATGCCTCAGGATGCCCCCAGAGGAGCTGGAGGAAGTATCTGGGGAGAGGGAAGTCTGGAGTTCTCTCCTAAGACTGCTGCCCTCGCAACCCCACCCTGGATAAGTGGACGAAAATTAGATGAGTTTATTATTAATTAAATAAAATGTGTTGTTGTTAATGTTGTTATTATTAGGATAATTTTTTTTTTGGTAAAAATTGTAAATGTAATATTTTCTAATAAGTAAAAATCCAATTGCTAAAACGTGTAAGTGTAGGGGCAGAGATAATAATAATAATAATAATAATAATAATAATAATAATAATAACACTGTAATAAAATATATAAACAAACTAACAAATAAATAAATAAATAAATAAACAAATAAATGACTCCGTAATTGCCTATACATACAGTATACAGTTAGCCTTTATAGAGCAGACAGGCCTATTCTGTGAGAGCCAAGTAAGTCATTTCATCACGTTCTTGTCAGTGTTTTAACACTGCAGTACATACATGGGACGGTGCAACTCCTCACCATGTTAGATTCCGTTGGTAGTCTCCCTTTATTTATTCATATACATCCAAGAGCGTTTTGAAACATTTAACAGTGTCTAACTAAAAAGAGAAAAGCAGCTGAGGTTCTGTGCAGCACTGGGGTTTGGCCAGCAGGGGCAGCAAAATTGGCAGATATTTTACTAGGGTGTTTATGCAAGAGGGATTCTTACATCTGTGAGCACTCATGTGCATGTCTACACATTTTTTTTTTTCACTTTTGAGCAGAATTTCTGTGTAATAATCAAAATAAGATGTCCAATTTATGAAATTAATATTTGCTATGCACAAATAGTCATTATGTTTATTGTTTTAAATCAGATTTTGTGTTTTTTTTTTCGGAGAACTAGTGGTTCTTAAATGGATTATTGTTAAGTGAAGAGCACACATGACGGATTTCCTTTCCTCTCTAGCTTTTTTTTTTTTTGGCTATAGCTCCAGAACACTTTGTATTTGTTTTCACAAGACAGAATCAGAACAATACAACTGGTCTCAATGGGCTGGACATTTGGGAGACAGCACACAGTCGGAATGCAAATGAGGAACACTTATATAAACAGGCTCCGAATATACAAAGGCTGAGGTTGCTTGAAAGGACTTTGGAGGAGCTGCTTAGAGAAGAGTCTGTCATGATGTCTGGGGTAAATCAACTGTCTGCGCCATTCCACAATGCTTTTCTCATCTCTTGCTTCCTTCGAGAACACTTCCCAGTAAAATACTTTGACTCATTTTGCTCAAATCCTTTTAAGTTATTCAAATATAATGTATGCAAATCACAGATTTTGTTTTAAATGACTGTAAGACCTCTTTTAGGGCATCATTAAATGACTCCATAACAGCTAGACAGGTGTTGATAACTTTATTATCTCTTTTAACAAGAGGCAGGGGAATCTTTTATTTGAGCAAGGCAGATGTGCGTCTGGTCTTATTCTTGATCTGATCAATTACAGGAGCCCATCTGCAAATTGAAATTGTGTTACGTCTTTTAGGTTTTTTGTGTTCCTTGAAAGTTTTTAGATGAAGGTGTAATGGATTATATATGTACTATAAAGGTTCAATTATTATTATTTTTCTTAATTTATTCATTTCTGATCCCTAAGACGCATTTCAATTATCTTTTTTTTTTAATTACTGCGCTATAAAATAAAACCTGCCTTCAGCTCAGAATTTGAGAATTAAAGGGAGAGTTCACCCAAAAGTGAAAATCATTTACTCTCTTTCCTTTTCTAAACCTGTTTGACTTTCTTACTTTGTTGAACACATGCCTCCGAGTCTCTTTCTTTTGTAGAACACTAAAGAAGATTTCAAGTGTTCACACTTAGCTGATGATTAATTATAAGCTTGTTTGGCATGCTGTCCCGGAAGAGAGCCCTAAGCTCATAAGATCCTCGAGCCCAGGGCTCCCTCCCGTTGTAAGGCGAGAGGGGAGTTTGAGCTCAGGTAGATCTCGAGAACTCCCCTGCTGTCTCAACCAATGAACAGCCAGTGATTGCTCTTGAGAGAACCATTTACTAGGAGCATGTCTATAGTCTATAGTGCATGTTTTTGGACGGTGGGAGGAAACCGGGGGACCCAGGGGAAACCCGCGTGAGCACGGGGAGAAATGCTAACTCCGCACAGAAATGTCCGCACAGAGACATTCTTGCTGTGAGGCAACAGTGCTAAGCACTGGGCCACCGTGTCACCCATCTAGGAAGAAGGAGGAGTAGGGGTGGATGGGGGATTCTTCAAAATGAAGATAGTGGTGGTACGTAACCCAGGGTATTTGTAGTAGCTTAGGAGTCGTCTGATTGGTGCATTGAGAATTGGATAATGCGGATCCAGCCGCTAGCAATCATAAGCACGTGATCCTCTCGAAATTAGTTTATAATTAAACTCCACATATTGAAGTAATCCAAGTTTCCTGCTTTCTTTTAAATATCTTCATTAGTGTTCAACAGAATAATGAAACTCTAAAGGATTTGGAACCATAAAGGGGAGAGTAAATAGCGAGTGCATTTTCTTTATTGCGTGAACTATCTTTTTAATGTGACTGTATTTGTCTGTCTGTCTGTCTTCAGCTCTACTACCCTTAAAAGTCTCCAACCTTTAAGCTTTTGCATTTACTTCAAAATTACTGGTCAGACTTTTTTTTTTAAATATCTAGATTGTTTTTCTTACAAATGTGTGCATCTACACTATTTAAAATGGGTCGAAAGACTGTCAGCAGATAAATTAAATTAAATTAAATTTCAGAAAATAACCATTTTACATAATTAAAACAAATTTGTAAAAATACAAATAGATTTTACGATCACAGTTCATTTATTTACAGTTTATTACTGCTAATAATAAAAAAAATTATGTAAAATTGCACAGAAAAACATCCAAGTTTTTGGTTAATCATCATATATTGGTTTTAAAGGGCACCTATGATAAAAAATCATTATTTGTAAGCTGTTTAGACAGAACTGTGTGTAGGTATAGTATGTCCACAGTCATATTGGAGTGATATAAAAACAATAAGTCTCTTTTTTTTTCTCCCCGATGTTAAAATAGGATTTCCCAAATCCCTCCCATTTTGAGACCCACTGCAAAGTGACATAGGAGTGCGGGTTTCCCTGCCCACTGAATTGATTGACAGCCGTGTATTAACATGTCTCCATAGTAATGCGCATAATCATATCAACAAGAGAGGACATGCGTAAAGCAACTGGAATTAAAAGATCTGTTCAGCTCTCTGTAATCATCAGTCATCATCATATGAGATCAGGAATGTGTTTTACAAGTTGAAAACATTTTTAAAACAGTGCATGTTTGTAATAAAGTAAGTTAAAGACAGTAAAATTGCTATGCAATTCATCACCACAGTCGCATAGCGTCATTACAATTATAAAAGAAGTGTGTGTATGTGTGTTAACTTTGTGATGACATTGTGTGTGACTCATCGTTGCAGAAAGGCTTGAATTAACTCCTCAACATATACATAAAATAATCACTGGGAAAATCTGAGATTTGCTTTGTCTGTCACTGTGCTGTTTATCTGACGCAGCAGGAGATGATAATGATGATGACGATGATACACTCTGATAGACATGAGGTAACGGTGGATGGGGAGAGCTAGCTCATTTAAATTAAAGTCACAGGCAACAGAAACAGCAACAATGTGTTTAGAGCAAAAAATAAAATATTATGAACAGTCTAAGAAATAATCTGATGGGTGTTTTGAGCTGAAACTTTACAGACACTTTCTGGAGACACAAAAGATTTTGAAAAAAGGGTAAAATAGGTGGCCTTTGATCCATTCCTTTATAAAACTGCTCTGTGCATTTACTTTAATTTACTTTAATTTACTTGTAAAGTACAGTTTCCTCATGTGTAACTAAGACTATATGTAATCCTTATTTTTACAGAAAAAAACCTCACAACTACCACCAGCCTCTCTAAAATAAAAGGTATTTCAAAGTCATTTATTAAAAAGTAGTAAATTTATAATACAAAAGGTATACATTTTAATGTTTCGTGTTCCAGAAATAATACAGTTTACAATGTTATGACAGAAATGAGCATGGCACTTACAAATATCTAACAACAACAAAAAAAAACTTTTTCAGCCAATATACAATATGGCATACTTCTATTTTACTTATACAATGCATGGTTTTAATTAAATAAACTAATAATTTATATGAAATGTGAATGGAAATGCATGTTTACTATACTATTTATAACATGCAAAAAAAAATAATAATAATAATACCTACATTAAATATTGCTTATTGTCCCAGACATTTGCTCTGTTCATCTCTCTTACATGGTTTTGTCTTTGGGGTTCATATTTTATCCTTTATTTTTTTTCATGCTGCCTCTTAGTCTGACCATGAAGTTGTGGCAGATAAAGCAATCTTCCTTCCTTTTAGAGCTCCAATAATGTGTTAGGATGCTGTGAATATTAATGGCCTCCTCCAACCTTGGCCTCCCCTGAATGACAGGGATGGGAAATGCAAGCGGGAATCTAATAAGACCTGATTGTCAACATGGAGTTGTTTGCTGCTTTGGCTGCAATTAAACTCCCAGGCCTATGTCCCCATGTTGATGGGGAAAAATGAGCAACACAGCAGCAGTTGGTAATCATTATGACACAGAGCAATGAAGGTCAACTGCTTCGCTGGAAAGAAAAAAAAAAAAAACTTGTGAAGCACCAAGGCTGAACCAGAGCTGTCCTGACTATATCTATATTTAAATGGTGGCTTGTTTCAGCCCATGTGCTGCCTATAAATGCTTCAGTTTGTTCATATTTTAAGCAAATTTGATTTGAAACAATAAAGCATTTCATTAGATAGGTAAGTCATCATTATTCAGAACATCTAAATGTTAAAACAAAGATGTGTCAGAGCGAATAAATCCCTTTTATTTTCAAATTTACAAGAGATTTTTCTATTAATGAAAACAAAAAAAGGTTTTTATGCAAATCTAAATTTCTTATCAGTCAATCACATGGCAGCAACTCGATCTGGTAGATGATCTGCTGCAGTTCAAACTGAGCATCAGAATAGGGAAGAAAGGTGATTTAAGTGACTTTGAACGTAGCATGGTTGTTGGTGCCAGACAGGCTGGTCTGAGTATTTCAGAAACTGCTGATCTATCGGGATTTTCACGCACAACTATTTGTAGGGTTTACAGAGAATGGTCTGAAAAAGAGAAAATATCCAGTTAGTGGCAGTTCTGTGGGTGCAAATGCCTTGTTGATGCCAGAGGTCAGAGGAGAATGGCCAGACTGGTTCCAACAGATAGAAAGGCAACAGTAACTCAAATAACCTTAACAAACAACATGTCCAACCTTGAGGCGGACGGGCTACAGCAGCAGAAGACCACACCGGGTGCCACTTCTGTCAGCTAAGAACAGGAAACTAAAGCTACAATTCGCACAGGCTCACCAAAATTAGACAGTAGAGGATTGAGCGTACATTGTACAATACAATAAATGCTAAAGGCCAGTAGTAGGACTGGAACTAACTGAATGTAAATGGAGATTTGAAAGGAGAATGTAATACTGCAAATCACACCATTCACTGTGAAACCTTTAGTACCGTGAATGGTGACATGAGTTCACTGAAACCAAATCAAATCCTTCATATTTGTCAGACTGCATAGAGACATGAACTTGTGAACTCATTTTTTTATTTTTGTTTTTATTCAGAATTTTTTCTTTTTCTTTCTTGTCACTGTGACATTTAAACACAAATACACTTTAACTTTTTTTGTTCTATGCAGGGTTTGCTGTCTTATAAGTGTAGCTTTGGACCGGGGAGAAGTCAGCCTTTGTGCTTCAGCTTTGGCTTTTGCCAGAGGCTAGAGAGACAATAGCCATTTTTGTGGCAGAGGAAATCCCAGTAGGAGATCTGCTTTCTTGGACATTTTTTAACTCCTAAGAGCAGGTCCCAATCAAAAGAAGCTGAATTCTTCTAGCTCAATACTGTAACTGAGAAGCAGACATCTCACAGGATTAAATATACTGCTTGAAGGTGTAATGGTTCAACTGAAAAGAAAATGAGAGCCTGATGAAATGACTTTGTCCTGTTTTTTTTTTGTGCACATTAAACAAATTATCACACTAGAGAGGCTGGAAAATAATACATTTTATATTATTGTTGTATATATAGCTGTTGGACAACATACTGTACTTTTGAGGCTTTTTAGGTGAGACTGTAGTTGTTTAGATTGCAACCTTACTGTTCATATATAAGGATAGTGCCAATTTAAATATTTATAATTTCTGAAATTCAGTGAACATTAGCCTGTCATTGAGCAAAGCAAAGACGGTTGATGTTCCACCACAAGATGGTGACAGAGACTGCATAACACGTCCTAAGGGGAGAAAAAACTTAACAAAAAAATTCAAATTACAGCTGATAAAATTAGTATAAAACTAGTAAGTGTAATACACACACACACACACAAGTGCATTAGTGCCCCCGCCAGTGCTGATATACAGCCACTTCGCAATACTACACGTGGGATGTTGCATTTATAAAACAGTTTGACGGCATAATCAGGTGCATAAAAAAGAAAATGAAACACAGATGGAGGTCATGGAGGAGTGAAGAACATGAGACTGATTCCTGTGACGCTCCAGAGACAGACGCGTCTTCGCTGAGGCCAGCTTCCAGCCTCCGCCACTGAGACTGCAGCTCTGCACAAGACGTTTGGCCAGCGGAGAAATTAAAATGATCGTGCCCAACTGAGCCTGGTTTCTCTTAAGGTTTTTTTTCTTAACTTCCGCCATTTAGTGAAGTTTTTTTTTTCCCTCTCCGCTGTCGCCACTAGCTTGCATGGTTCAGGATCTGTAGAGCTGCGCATCGTTGGATTTGCTCTTCAGTGTTTGGACTCTCAGTAGTGATTATTAAACCACACTGAACTGAGCTAAACTGAACTGAACTACACTGTACCTATTTACTGTGACCTTTTATGTGAAGCTGCTTTGACACAATCTACATTGTATAAGCGCTATACAAATAAAGGTGAATTGAATTGAGTTGAACAGAGAGTCTCAAAAACCCTTTTGTATGAAGAACTATTTTCTTTCACCATTCATTCACATCTGCAGATGACGTCAGAAACTGTTGCTACTTCACCAACGTCACTTTAGAGCTAGTATTTGTATGATAAAACAGGATTTTGCTCACATTTTATAATTATAAGGCTGAATGGCATGGTATGCCATCAATCTAACAGAGATTTCCCAGTATTTCTCTGTTGCAATTGGGATTTCCAAAGAATTACCCCGAATAAGCCAGAGCAAAGCAAACACTCTTCAGTTTCTGTGGTATAAATACAGCACTACAGAATACAAAAGAGAGAGATCAACTTAGAATGTCACTTGCCTGATTTATAATATATATAATACTATTATCACTTAAATATAAAACAGTTGCTATACATTTCTGTTAATGAGCACAAAAAATAGAAACCACAATGAGAAGACTGTAATTGAATTTGATAAAGTAATTTGATATTGCAATCTTTAAAGTCTCACAGATACTATCTCGACTTTCAGGTTTGAACTACTGAAAGTGAGTGTGTGTTTCTCTTTTAAACCTTTCTGTGTACAGCATCATGAAATGAAATGTTCCTAATGTTCCATTAAGAATTTTCTGAAATGAAAGATGGCAGGAGATGTGCCTTCTGCTGTTATTAGAACAGATTAAATCCACGATAGAGCTGAGGCATGCTCCAGAGACCAGTCATTCAAGAAGAGAGAATCTATCTGATCTTATCTCCATCTTTGCTATAACATTACTAAGGAATTGTAATGCAGCTGCACTTTCTTTTTTTTTATTTAGCCAAGTGTGCTTTGTTGCAGAAAGTTTGCTTTCAGAAAAAAAAAGACTGATAAGAAGCACAGAAGAAGGATTTGGATTAAACACACATGCGCACACACGCACACACACACACACACACACACACACACACACACACACACACACACGCACACACACACACACACACACACACACACACACACACACACACACTGTATTCTACACTAAAGTGAACTGTTAGAGTAATGGAAGAAAATATATTCAGTTAGTAGTTTATTTTGTAATAAAACTGTATTGAACAGGTAAGGCAATATTTAATGAATTAAAGAGCTATGTTTTTGCCAGCAGATCTGGATAGCATTTTACAGTTTTTCCCAATTGTTTACACACACTTTCTGAACGCATGTCTCATATTGTCAGGACTCTACACACAAATCACAAAACACACACATTGGGCAAAACTCTTCAATTCTTCTGCAAAATGAAACTCTATGTTCAAAACAATGTGATTTCTTCTCAAAATGGTATTTTGTCTTCAAATGACACACACACAAGCCATCACGTGCCTAGACATTCATAAGTACAGTTGAACACTGATGTGCTTAATGTAAAACACTATGAGCACTTCTTCTCCATTTATCATATTGACTTACTGTAAGCCTTTTTTGTTCAGTCTTACACTACAGACAGTACACAGGCCTACAGAAGTCCATTGTAAAATATTTCAGAATATTATTTTTATACAAAACACACAAATACCAAATATATTTTACTGTATTTTCCTCACAAAAACAGTGTACACAGTGTTCATCCTAACCAACACAAGGTGCACATAACATGGTCTACATATGCCATCATCAGAAGGATTTACTGAATACAGTTACAGTAAAAAAAAAAACAGCTATACTGCATCCTCTTTTCTGTTTTGGTCTGGCCAAGCAGCGGGGAATATGTCACCTTGCATGGTGAATCCAGCCATGAAAAGCATCAACTGCTATAGCTTGGAGAACGGGTATACGTGTGGATTTCGGTCATAGACTTTCCATCTCCGCACTCTCAGAAATAAAGAGCTGTCACTGGGGTGGTATCTTTTCAAAAGGTACACATCTGTACTTAAAGGGATCCTATTGGTACCTCAAAAGTATATATTAGTACCTAAAAATTTTAAGAGGAAAACTTTTGTACTTTTTAGGTACTAATATGTACCCTTGATGTATTAATATGAACCTTTAAGGTACAAATTTGTACCTTTTGAAAAGGTACCACCCCAGTGACAGCTCCCGTACCTCTATTTCTGAGAGTGCAGGCAGACAAAAAATCCTCAATAGGTTTGAGGAATGGAGAATATGGAGGGAGATAAACAACTAAAAAATGTGGGTAGGGCAGTGAACCAGTTGTGAACCAGAAGGGCTCTGATTTCTAAATTGCAATTCTGTGTGACAGGTGTTTACTCATGTGATGAGTTAGTATGCTAAGTAGGACAACTGACTTTACAATTTTGAATGACAGTGTGTTCCTTGTGAAAACAAGAGATTTTCTGCATGAAATTTGTGCCAAACGCAGAGAATTGTGTGTAGTGTTTTGAAAAAAAAGTGGGTTTTAAACCTGCAATTTGAGTGTAAAGCAGGATTTGTGCTTGTAGTTTAGCAGAATTGGTTAAGGGCGTTGGTACATCAGTTACATGTTGTAGTCATTGTGTCTGAAGTACAAGTAATTATGTGTAAATAATTGGGGAAAAACTGTAATAAGTTTCTTTTTACCCTATAATGGAATTTGAATTACTTGACAGAAGAAGTTAATTACATTTCGATTGACATTTGATCTACAGTAGATAAGTTTCAAACATTAAAGTAGTCCATGTTAATCGTACAGTTTTAATCAACACTGTTGCACTTTCAAAACCATCATCGCTAGAATTCACAGCCACTACAAAACTAGATTTACTACATTTTGAGATTGTTTTGAGGTTTAAAATCATAAAAATAAAAAAGTTGTATAACTATTGTATAGTTCCTGAAATCAAATATTCTTTGACAGGTAACACAAATATCAAGCAATACTTTTGTAAACAATGGATAATCCTAAAAAAAGAAAGTATATAACATTAAAAAAAAAATAATAATAAATAAAATAAAATTATAATAATAATAATTATATATATATATATATATATATATATATATATATATATATATATATATATATATATATATATATATATATATATATATATATATATATATATATATATATATATATATATTACTTTTTATTTATTTATTTATTTTTTTAAATATGCATGATATAGTCAGGGAATACTTAAAGAAAAAAACAATCAATAGCATAATGATAACGGCAAAATGATCATAACCTAAATGGCAGATCAAAAACAAGCAAAGTAGCAAAATAATATTATTCAAATTATCCTAACTTTTTTTTCAACCCATTCAGCAGTAACCCCCTTTGCAGTTGCTGACACTAATTACACTTTTTTATTTTTTATATTAATTGTAATTACACTGTAATTACACTTTTTTAGTCACTGCAACAGATGTTCCTTTTTCATGATTAAAATATTTTACGCTATTACATGTAACCATTTACTCCCTGACACTGCCTAAAAGTGCACTTAGTACTAGGAAAACACAAGCACAGACACTGATTATGATCGCATCAGGGAAAAATCCCTTCTGGTATTTTTAAGATGGTCAGTTTTTAATCTTCATCAGTTTAGCTTCTTTATGTGCATTTGAGCATAATCATATATAAAGGTTGTTACATTGTTAGCATTTATACATTATCAATACACTATCAATTGTATTTATTTATTTATTGTCCTGAAAGGTAAAAATTAAATGTCTCTTACTATTTTATTAATATGTTCTTACTACCTACTCTGGATCACAGTGCAGGTTCAACACAGCAGGGTTTCATAACCCCAGGTAAAAAGTGGTGCTAGCCGACTTTAAAATTAATTTGTTTAAAGTTAAAAGTATGCAAGCATATTTCAAGTTGATCATTTGGTATCAGAAGTGCCTTATAGGCAAAGGCCTCTAGATTACGCTCATTTTACCAAAATAAAATATGATCATGTCTTGATCTATAATTATTTAATTAGGACAGACAGGTCAGACTTTGCTAAGACAAAAGACTTGTCAAATCTTTAAAGGTTTTTTCGGACGAATCATCTGTTGAACTGCATCTCAACCATAGCAAATACTGCAAAAGACCTATTGGACCCAAGACCCAAGAAAACAGTGAAGTTCGGTGGAGGAAAAATCATGGTTTAGACCAGGGGTCACCAATCTCGGTCCTGGAGGGCCGGTGTCCCTGCAGGATTTAGCTCCAACTTGCCTCAACACACCTGCCTGGATGTTTCAAGTACACCTAGTAAGACCTTGATTAGTTTGTTCAGGTGTGTTTGATTAGGGTTGGAGCTAAAATCTGCAGGACACCGGCCCTCCAGGAACAAGTTTGGTGACCACTGGTTTAGACTTACATTCAGCATGGGGGCGTGCATATATTACAAACCACAGAGAGGGCAAATTCTTCAGCAGGATAGTGCTCTGTCTCATTCTTTAGCCTCCACATCAAAGTTGAAAGCAAAAAAGGTCAAAGTGCTGCAGGATTGGCCAGCCCTGTTACCAGATATGAACATTATTGAGAATGTCTGGGGTGAGATGTAGGAGGAGGCATTGAAGATGAATACAATCATTCTTGATGAACTCTTAAAGTCCTGTAAGAACGCTTTCTCTGCCATTCCAGATGACTTTATTTATAAGTTATTTGATGCATTGCCAAGATGCATACACATTATTAATTCTTTTTCCACTGCTCCATGACTTTATATTCTATATTGTACATTATTTCTGTTAAATGACAAGACTTTTGTCTTATACTTGGATTGGTGACAATAATTTTGTAAATAAGTGTGTGTCTTGGAAAAATACTAATTTAAATGCATAAATACATTAGAATTTTACATATTTTACATACTGCTGAACATTTCAAAATGAATTCTGCAAGGAATCTGCTTCCATATAAAAGCATGTGTGTAGCAATGATAACCTGAGGTTAATCGGTGTGTGAAAAGCCTAAAAGCAAGACAGAGATCCAAAAAACATCTCAGGTAAATACAGTCAAATGTTTACAAAATAACTTGAGTGTAGACCTCCATAGGTTTATAAGTAACTGCTTTACACCAACTAACAACATCAATAAAGAGACCACAAACACCGGAGACCTGAGCCTGTAAAACACCACTGTAATATATCACACTCCTGGCCTGGAGTCCCTTGCAACACAATCACAATCACTAACCCTGTTATCTATCGCTTTGGGAACAGCATAAGTATTACAGATAAACTGTTTACAAAAGCAGCTAACTAAGTCATTTTGCCAGTGGTTAATGAAAGAATTGTTTTAAAACACTCAGAAGGAAATAAACACCCAAGTTAAATTACAGCAATATGACCTACAGGAAAACTAACCTTACAAAGTCATACATTATCAAGAAGACTTTACACTGTAAACTATAAATTGTTCTTGCATTTTTTTAAGCCATACTGTATGTATTGGTAACTGTGTCAGTGTTGATACACTGAAAAAAAAAATCAATCATTTAATCTAAATCAAACATATGTATTGTGGTTAAAAAAAGAAAATACATTCACACAAAGTACAATGCCAAATCAGAAAAAGTATGGAAAACAAAAAGAAAAAAAAAAAAAAAAGAAAGTAGTGATTTCCAAATTTACTTGTGTTGTAATCCATTGCGGACAGTATGAACACAAAATATATAATGTTTGTCTGATTTACTTCATTTTAGGAGCAGTTTAAGGCTAGTAATCAGTTAAACTGGTTAAATAATGATGTGATTTGAAATGGGTGATGTCAACAGGTGATTGTAATTATGATTTGGAACAAAAGCAGCATCCAAGGGAGGCCTAGTTTTTAGGAGCAAAGATAGGACGAGGATCGGCAGTTTTCCAACAAATACGTGTGAAAATTATTGAAATGTTTAAAAACAACTTTCATCAACTACATATAGAAAGACATTTGGATATTTCATCTTCAACAGTGCATAACATCATTAAAATATTCAAGGAATCTGAAGGAATTTCAGTGTATAGGACAAGGACACAAGCCTAAGCTGAACAATTGTGATCCCTGATCCCTCAGGTGGCACTACATCATGAATCATCATTCATCTATAAGGGATATCACCACATGGGCTCAGGACTACTTTTAAAACCGTTGTCACGTATCATAATGCATAGTTACATCCACAAATGCGAGTTAAAACTGTACTGTGCCAAAAGAAAGCCCTATGTTAACATTGTCCAGAAGCGCCATTGACTTCTCTGGGCTTATAGATCTGGGATGGACCATCACACAGTGGAAACATATACTGTGGTCAGATGAATCAGTAATATCAGGTACTTTGTTGGGAGAAATAGACACCGTGGGATCCAGACCAAAGAAGAAAAGGATTATCAAGTCCAAAAGCCCAGGTCTGTAATGGTATGAGGTTGTGTCAATGGTAATTTTCACTTCTGTGATGACACCATTAATGCTGAAAAGTACATAGAGATTTTGAAGCACAATATGCTGCCCTCTTTTCCAGGGAGGCGCATGCATATTTCAAGATAATGTAAAACCACGTTCTGCACACATTACAATGTGCTGGCTGCGGAGGAAGAGGATACAGGTACTTGACTGGCCTGGCTGCAGTCCCGACCTGTCTCCTATAGAGAATCGCATTTTAAAGCACAAAAGGCAACAACAAAGACCCTGTACTGTTGCCCACCCTAAGACTTATTTGTTGGAAGAATGGGGCAAAATTACACCTGAAACACTTCATCACTTGGTGTCTTCAGTCCCTATATGTATTTTAAGTGTTGTGAAATGAATGACAACATTTAAAATTGGTTAATGCTTTACTGTTCCAACGTTTTTGAAATGTGTTGCAAGAACCAAAATTGGAATATGTGTTTATTAAAACAAATAAAATAATGAGGAACACATTAAATAATATGCTGTTGTATGTCTGCAATGAAATACAAGTCAAAGTAAATTTAGAAATCACTACTTTTTTATTTTGTTTTATTTGCATTTTTCATACTGTCATAACATTTTCTGATTTGGGGCTGTAAGAAAAGAAAAGTGTAAATTTTTATTATGGAATGGAATATTTATAATTTTTTACTCTTAGATCAAAGTAAAAGTTTGCATTGAACCAACCTAAAAACTGCTGTAATTTGTTACAACTTAATATATGAATGTCTCTCAAATCATAGTAATTTTAATGTAATTTAATATTAATGTAATTAATATTTTTGCTTCAAATGAAAATTGAATAATATCAAAAAACGTAATTTTTCACTTAATTCAATATAAAAATGTGCTTTGAATAAAAGACACAGTAGTGTTGTGTATTGAGTAACTTTTTATTTGACAATGCTGGGGTGTATTGTACCTCTCTGCTGTATCCTTCCTAATCTATCTCTTTCTCTCTCTCCACATGAGCGGAGATCAGGTGCAGCTGTGAAAGGAGCAGCGCCAATTATGAAAGCACGCTGTTGGCACTGTTCGATGAGTTCTCTCTCCTGTTTACCCTTGCTGTTGTGTTGTGTGTGAGCAGATCGCTCTAAGTTCTCTGTGTGGCAGTGAAATCTTTCTGTCTGAAACCTATTTCAAAGTCATCTGGTAAGATTCTCTGTTAAATACGGTAGTAGGACGGTATTTTGTATTAGCTGTGGCAGAGTGTTTATTTTCTGCTTGAAAGATTTTCAAAGTCATCTGGTGGGATACTCTGTTTACTGCTTAATGATATAAGGGAAGACCCTTTTTCTTTTGTCACTTTTCTCATGTTTATTGGATAGACAAGGCGGCTAGAATTGTTGTTTTATTTACAAATCTTTTTTTTTTTTTGATTTAGGTAAGAGATGCTTAATTTTAGGTAGCGTTCTTTGTTTTGTTTGTTGTGTTGGCCCTTTGTTCTCTTTCTACCTTAGTTTTGATTGGAAATATTAATAATTAAATAAATCTCTTACCCCTTTTTGACAATTTGGCTTGTGTGTGCGTGCTTGGGGAGCAGGAAAGGGGACTGTGCATTGTTTTCAAAAGCTCTAGTGTCTGTCCCTGCAAATTGTTCAGCTGTCAAACAGTAGAGAATCTTCATTCTGCTGATGCAGATGTGACTGGTTTCATATGACACAGTCAGTAGCCTGTAACTTCAAACTCACAAATGCGCATAGAAGAGCATTTTTTTTCTATATGTGCAGTCCTTTTCCTGCAACTGACAGCTTGTCATCTTTGAACTGTCCGTGGTTAACCATTATGTTGAAAAGTGAGATCCTATTGAGAAGAGCCTGTGCATCAGTTGAAGATCTGAAACAGTTTTAACTGATTTTAACTCGGTCGAGTGAACTCAAGATCACTAAGGCACCTGAGAACATAAAAAACACACATATATATATATGTGGGTTTATGTGTATATATATATATATATATATATATATATATATATATATATATATATATATATATATATATATATATATATATATATATCTCATATATGGTTTACTGTTCATATCATATATGGTTTATTAAAATTGCTAGGTTCTACAAAATTCCTTCCCATTGTTCCAACTTAAATCGATTAAATTTAGTAATTAGATTTTTTTTTTTTTTTTAACAAGTAGTTAACATAATTTGTGAGTGAATAGTCATTGCTTCACTTTAGAAATCATATTAAAATGTTAAGGAGACTTTTATTATAATCATCACTGAGTATGTTTACATGGACATCAATAATCCAATTTTAATATGATTAAGACAATATTCTGATTAAGCATCTACCATGTAAACAGTGATTTTTGATTAATTTAATCTGATTAAGGTCATAATTTGGAGTATGCTGGTTTTAGTTATTATTGTAGTTGCAGTACAGACATGTAATGAATTTTCGCTGTTTTTGCGAATGGATAGTCTATACACAGTATCAACACATGTATTGCAAAATACTGTTTTTTTTTTTTCCCAACACAGTATCGACACATGTATCGCAAAATGCTGTTTTCCCCCCCCAATGTGGTATCAAATTCCATTTAAACATCACAGTTGTTCATGCTTCCAGCGGCTCATACTCGCGTCCAATATCTCGTTTGTCACGGGGGCATGTATGAAATGTTCCTGAAAGAAAGTGAAAGTGTGAAACTGCAGTTACGTTGACAAATTAAAACTGAAACACCCAAAATTACATGAAACTCCGGTGGGATCATGAAAGGAACATTCAAAAAGCAACTCATTAATCATATTATTGTCTTATTCAGACTAAGACAAAAAATTTAATTACAAATGTCCGTGTAAACGTAATCAATGTTAAAACAGCTGTGGTGCTTATTATTTTCAGAAACTGACATACTGTTTTTTTAGTATTTTCTGACAAAGACAAAGATAACTTTTTTTCATTGAAAACTCTTTAGTCTTAACTGTCAGTAAAAAAAATGCATTTTGCTCCAATCCTTTGAACAGTAATGCACTTTGTCTGAAACAATAAAGCAGTGAAAGCTTTTTTTTGTCAGATTTTTGGTGGATGAAACCAAAAGGTTGACTTGCTCATCTCACTGAATAATGCATACAATTCTACAGTTCTACATCTTATTGTAAATGATTATAATTATGAAGCTGCTAATATATTTTGTTTATTTTATTTATTTAAACTTTGCGCCAGTTACCTCTGAGACATTTATGTATGTTTTTTTGATCTATTATGAATGCATACACGTTGAGCCATTAAGTTGAGAATCCAATTTCATCTTTAATTCTTAATAAGCAAAGTGTAAATACAAGAAAAACATGAAAACTTGAGTGTTTAGTTATGTTTCATCATCTGGATCCGGTCATTTATACTATATTACACACACGTGCAAACATGCATGCATACGCACACACACACACACAGCAAATATTAACACTGGATGTCATTAGGGTAAATGCTCTTGGAAGCAAAAATAAAAAGGATTCTTTCTGGCACTGCTGTATTCTGCATCTGCTGCGAGGCCTAAAGACAACATGCACATATTTTGGCATTATACAGTATACAGTTCTGGTCATTATAGCAAATTAAACCACAACCGAGCAATCAGGAGCCTTTCATGAAGCAATTACACAGTTTGAAGTAACTAAGAAAGTAAATAGTATTTATTTTAGTATTTTAATTAAAAGTCTTGATTTTGAGATTGTTTTAATATAATAAAATGTGTTCTGAGGCATGAGACAATGGCTGCTTATAGGGTATAACAGTTATTAAAAATCTTAGCAATCGAGTATTCCATAGAGCTGTGTAATTAATGTAGATGTTTGTTTGTATGCAATGTGTTTCTGAATTCTATTGTTTAACTTGTTAGGTGTATTGCATTCTAATACACTATTATTTATTTTATTTTTTATCACATTACATCTGCAATCATGCAACTATGGCATTAGTTTGCCATTTCTGTAAATGTCAACCCTTTAAGAAGCGTCTGTGCCCGGCTGTATCATAAAGCTGTGCCACATTGCTTGTGTTCAATTGTTAGGGATTTGGGCTTCTAACGCCAAGGTTAGAAGGTTCAATTCCAGAAAAGAGTGACCCAATAACGGGAGAATTATCACCATCCCACATTTGCCCCCAAACGCTTTCACCTTTGAGCAAGGCACTTAACCCATGGCTTGCTCCATGAGGATGCAATTTCCACACTATGACAAAAAAAAAAACACCTGGAAACTGACAATAGATTTAATTAAATAACTTGCAATGTTGCTATATCTGCATGCCATTTTTTACTACATTAATTTACATAGATTTTCTTTTGCGTCAAAACCAGCTAAATCCGCCTCTGCTTTTTTTGCAAAAACCTCTAAATCTACCTATTGGGACAAGACATTGTAATAAGTTGAAAAATCACTAAAGATGCAATTAGAAATAATTTTACCAAACATATAGCACATTACACATATAATATACATATATTAGGGCTGCATAATATATCATTTCAGCATTAAAATCGCAATGTCTGCATCTACAATAGTCAAGATATGCAAAGTTGAGTTGA
This sequence comes from Danio aesculapii, assembly GCF_903798145.1. Lineage (NCBI taxonomy): Eukaryota > Metazoa > Chordata > Actinopteri > Cypriniformes > Danionidae > Danio > Danio aesculapii. The sequence goes on along the minus strand of NC_079441.1, from coordinate 42,887,335 downwards.
GTTTGCAGTGTAATTTTTACATTTAAATATACAAAACCATAATGCATGCACTGTTTATTTCACTTTTTTTTCCAATTTATTTATACAGGGACAATTTACAACATGGCATGTTGTACTATAAAACTAATTTACATCTGTAGTCCCTGGGCAGAAAGTTGTAACAAGTGTAACAGTAAAAAATATTACAACATACTCTTACAGTACAATACATACAATACATCATAGTCAGTAAAATGAAATAAAATCAGTGGTTGCATATTTGATTTTGTTGAAGCCAAATTTTAAGGAACAGTTATAAAATTATTAAAAGTGGTAATTTTATTGTTGCTTTGTTGCATTTATCTATGCTTGTAGTTTGTTTATTACATGTTATGCATGATTAACTCCCCTATAGAATCATCCCAGTCAAAATTAATACTTCTGGTGACGCTTTAGGGATCAATTCTCACTATTTACTAGTTGCTTATTAGCATGCATGTAATTGAGATATTTGCTGTTAATTAGTATTTATAAGGAAAATGTTCTGCATGATCTTATTCTACATCCCTAACTCAATATCAAAACTACCTTAATAACAATTAATAAGGAGCAAATTAGGAGTTTATTGAAGCAAAATTCAAAATTATTTGTTAAGAGCGAGAACTGAACCTTAAAATAAAGTGTGACCAAAAAATATTTCCAAGTATAACAAAGTACATTGCAATATATATATATGCGTGAAATGAAAAAAAAAACATACATATTGACATACATACAAAAAACATATTGACATACATACAAACTCTGCAAGTTATAATATATGTAATATACAGAATGTTCTATCTAAAAGAGTATAAGCTTTCTACCAAAACAAAACATTTGATCTCTTCCATTATCAAAATCCCTGAAGTCATGCTCAATTAGCATCACATGAGATGTTTAGCTCTGTTGTAATGCAAGTCATATGCTTGTTGACCTGAAAGTTTTGATGCAGATTACATTTGGTTCTCATTGGTATACAATTTCCCTGTGGATGGCATAGAGTAACATGAGGAAACATAATGTGAAATTGAGCATTTTTCACTCTACAAAATATATGAGCAAATGTGACAGTCTGGGAACGACTATTACAATGTCTCTTTAACAAACCAGGAAAGAAAAACAAGTAAATCCTTGTTTTTCTACACACAATAACACTAAATGAGTGTTTTTTTGAATGTGAAATCCAAATGCTCATATGGATATCAATCATACAGGATGCCTATTGCAGATTGCACTAAAAACTGAATAATTTCACTAAGACAGGTTAAACTGAGCAAATGTTTCCAGCATGTGTATATAGACATTGAGAAAGCCTGCGTCTTAACGTTTAGCTTAAAGCTCCCCTCAGGCTTTACAGCGCAGTAGAGCTGGAGCAGAAGTCACTGGCCTTGTTGAGCTTCATAAACTCCAGAGCCATTTGATTTAAGTCCATATCTACAATGAGGACTTTGTCATCCTAAAGCACTGCAAATGAAAGTCGATATAATTCAACTTTAGCCTCCTTCAGTGTGGATGTTGACACAGTTGGTTTTCCTATGTATACAGTTTTCCAGGGTTAATCTGATAAGCTCTATGAAGTCCTTCAAATGAAATCAAACCTTGCACAAACAGAGGAAGTGTGCCCAGGTTATTGTGTTTACATTTGTGAGACATTTAGGAAATACTAAGAGGGAGAGAGAGAGTGAGAAAGTGGAAAAAGTTTCAAAACAAACATTACTTTTAAGAGTCTGTCAGTGTACTGTGTTAGTTTGTTGAGTGTGCATTGCATTCACTTGTGCATTGTAAAAATGTAATTATCATTAGATAGATAGATAGATAGATAGATAGATAGATAGACAGACAGACAGACAGACAGACAGACAGACAGACAGACAGACAGACAGACAGACAGACAGACAGACAGACAGACAGACAGACAGACAGACAGACAGACAGACAGACAGACAGACAGACAGACAGACAGACAGACAGACAGACAGACAGACAGATAGATAGATAGATAGATAGATAGATAGATAGATAGATAGATAGATAGATAGATAGATAGATTGATTGATTTGTGGAAATTACTTTCCAATTGGAATAAATTCTGGAGAGTTAACACTTAGCTCTGGCCTTTTTGTTAAGCTTATTAGTAAAAGTGGCAATGGAGACAGTGATCATCTGTCCTTTGTTCTTCTGAAGGACAATGGTGTTAAGAGCCCACAACTTGCAAAATGGCTTCTTGATCTAATCACCATTCCTGCTAATCTACATCATCTCAGACAGAGAGACACATGGATCACAATACTTCCATCTGACGAAAGGGACACAAAATGCAATATTTTACTTCATATAGCTTTAGATTCAAATGATCATTTAATATACACCGTTTGAAATACTCAACTGGATAACTTTGAATTTTAATGTTTATATATGAATACTTAGGTAAAGATCAACATTGCATAGGGATGTTTAGACTTTATATACTCAGAACAATGCCTTGGGTAAATTAGATGTGGTTTGGAAAATGAATTATACATAGGAAAATATTTAACACTCTTAAATATAAAAACAGTTTGACTGTGGACAATGACTAGGGCCACTCACACTATTGATTGATGGCACCTTCCAGTGACCAACCCACAGGATCATCCAATCGCAATGCTGGATTTGAGAGGCACCATCTTGTCAATCCCGTCTTCCAGAAAAAGGATAAAATATACTATAAAAGAAGATAAACAAAAAGGTGTAACATGTGTGATCACTTGTGTGATACATTGTGTGTAGTGGTGATACACAAGGCTATCCGAATTGCCCAAAGACTTTAGAACTTAGCTACACATTCCAGCAAGAATTTTCATGGTGATTGGATTCACAGTGCTTTTCCAAGATGCCTGAAACCACCGCTTCAGGACTTCCACCTCCAAGAATTTGCATGTCCCAGATTTCCATGAACTCAAGGACAAAGATGTCAGCAAGTCCCAGACATCAGAACCACCACCTCCAGAAATCTCCAGTTCTGCATGTTCCAAAGTCTCCAGTTTTCATCTTCTCAAAGCTCAAGAGAGCTAAGTTCTAGTGTTCCATGCCTCAAGACCTGCAAGAAGATCCAGCTTCTTTCAACCATTGCATCAATGACAGAAACATAAATACTTCCCAACTCTCTAACAGAGAACTTGGCATATAAAATATTCTAAATAATTAGATGTGTATAACTGAAATCTTCCTCAGTTCTTTGTTATTTTTGAATAAGGTTTACCTTATCAGACTCTAGCTTGTCTTTAGAAAAGATAACAAGAGTTAATAATCACAATCCTCAACTTAATCACCTTCACGATTCATGCCTGTGCACTTCATTTATTGTACATTTAGTAATTTTAGTTACCCTTGTTTATTCATTTGTTAATAAATACTAATTTATTACAATTGTGTCCTCCTTGTGTTGATAATACTGTAAAAGGCTCTACAAGTCAGACAATCTCATTATCCTTCAGATTTGGCCAGAAAATAAACACCTTTAGATTTGTGTAATTCAGTTAACACTATTTGATTGTTAATTATTTTTGACAGTCGAAGCTGTCTGGTGGCCCATTTAAATGGAGTTATTTATTTGTTATTTCTACAGTATTTGGTGCCATACGAGAGGCTAAAATATCATTCATATGAATACCAAAATATTGCTGTTAATATTTGTGATCAATTCAATTATCACTACATTAATTGGTGCACTTGTGTGAAGCAAAAATATCAAAATTAATATCAATACCAAAATATTGCTGTTAATATTTATGATAAATCCAATTATCACTACATCAATTGGTGCCCTTGTGTGAAACAAACATATCAAAATTAATATCAATACCAAAATATTGATGTTAATATTTGTGATAAATCCAATTATCACTACATGAATAAATAACCAACTACATTTAAAAAGCTGAGAAAAAAGGTTATCTTATAATGAATAAATTAACTATGGAACAGATTATGTTAGCAGTAGTAGAAGTTCTTAATAATTTTGATATTTCATATATTTTGTCAATTTTATGAATATGAATATCCAAAAGTGACACATTTTAAAAAATATTTCACACATCTATATAGCACATTAAACTTGCAGACGATTTGATTTGTTATTGTGACACTGTAATGGACAGAAGGCCCTGCCTTTTTGTAAATGAGTAATAGTAATAGTGCTCTGAAGTCAAAGAAAATCATCTAGATTATTATCATATTTTTTCCAGTACATTTAAAAACAATCAACCTACATATTTGATGCAAACTACAAATGCAAATGTTCTAGCTTCTAAGTTATTCATGACCACTCATCCCAATGGATGATCAAATTACAGTAGCATTGGTATCTATAGTAGACTACAGAAATTTCATCAGTTCCTGTAGTGTATTGCAATCATGCTGTATGTAGATGTATATCACGCTCTGTCCTTCTTATTAATGGCTTGCTGCACAGCTATAATATTGATATGATCCTTATAAAGAGACAGGTTGAATCTTTAGTGATTCTCCAGAGGGCTTGCTGGGTGATTCAGTGGTTGTGGCTGAAGGCTTGCCACTGTATTGTAAGTATCAATATACACATGTATCACTACACAGTCTGCAGTCAACCCGTTATCCAGTGTAGAATCACAAGCGCATTACCTTGATCTAGATGTGTCAGTGGAGCCCTGAGGCCTTGGAAATTACTCTTAAAAAATAAATGAATAAAACATGATTGTATACACCTCACATGAATGTACTTTGTAGCTTAGTATACTTTTCATGCTATGTACCACAAGAGTGAATGGAAATGTATGTAGAATGTATATGTATAAAGGAACACGCAGCATCTTTCAGTTATGACATTTAAAAGGCTTTTACATTTCAGCTGAATTGAGAGGAATAAGCACTTCAGCTCTTATAAACTGTAATTTAAAAAAAAATCTTCTAACAAGCTATGCATAAACTAATTGCAAGTTTGATTGAAAAAAATAAAAAATAAAACTCTGCAAGAGAATTACAAGAGTTTCGTCTTGAGAGTGCCCCCCCCCCCCCCCCCCCAAAAAAAATGGTACTGAGATGTTGAGACGTTCTGATACTTTCATGTCCCAAATCCTGTTATGCTCTTACTGTTTTTACTGGTCACATATATAGATTTACTGTATATCCATTAAAGTAAAAAAATAAGTAAATAATAATAATTACAAAAAAAATTAAAAATAAAATAAGTAAATAAATATATAAACAAATAAAAATGGTAAAGTTTTATGTAAGAGTCATATCTCTTCAAACTACTCCTTCTTTTTTAAAAACATACTCTGTTCAGATTGGTCAGATTGCCAGTCTCTTGTGATTGGTGTACTGTGTGTGTCAGAAGCAATTAAGCCATTATCATATTTGAATATTAGCTGGAGAGTCCCCCTAATGTGCAAACAATAGTAGAAACAGCAGTGATGAGAATAACGGCGCTATAAATAAACGGCGATACTTTTTTAAGTAACAACAAAGTGTGATGCAGATTGGTTAGTTCTACTTACATGAATCATGGTGTGCATGAGGCATTCTGAAAAGTTGAGATCTTTTCAACTAGGTGTGCCATTTGCACACCTCGTTTAAGTCGCGCGCATCTATTGGAAATGACAAACTTACATCCTAAGCTTATTTTCATACCTTCCAAGGTGCATGCTCAACTGTCACACCAACTAAACCAACTATAGCCCTCATACCAAAACTACATACTGAACTGAAACAAACTGAACTAAACTATATTGACAATGGTGTCCGGTCAATAAATACAGATACCGATTTTATCGCCCAGCCCTAGTATAGATTATTGTACAAAGTTTTATTTTTATCTTATAGTCATTTGACAAATTACTTTTTTTTAAAGTAACGCTATAGTTACTTTCTTTGGTAATTAGTTACTTTAAGAATTATGTAACTCAGTTACTATGTGTGAGAAGTAACTAGTAACTAATTACTCTTTTAAAGGATCGTGCCCAACACTGAGAAACAGTAACGATATTTGTATTCTTTTGAGAGTGCAGACAAAACAGCATTTTCTTAACATGTAAACAACATGTACCAAACTCATTCAGGCCTCAGCTGCAAACTGAGGGTGAAAGCAAACATTGTGTATGGGAAAACCATAGTCTGGTAGGAAGTAATATTGGAATTACTGACAACAAACAGTTCAGATATGGTTCTTTTTATAGGAAAGAATATCTAATTTCCAAAATGATCAAATGGATTGTTTGTGCAAGCAGCTTATTACAGCTTATAGCTATGATTTAGAGTTAAGTGCCCTCTAACTGGTATAAAAAGATGTGCTGTATAATGTTTTGTGTGTGTGTGTTTGTCATCATGAAATTAGATGTGGTTACCAATCAAACTGCAGCATTGTTGAAACACGATGTGGACTTTTTTTTAGATGGTCCTTTATTTGCTAATTCTACTTTGGTTCTAATTCACACAATGCATATTTACACATTTGTCAGACGCTGCTCCAATACACACTTTACTAATGTGTTTGTTTTTCTGGGATCTAACCCAGGATTAATGCATTTCTATGACCCAAAGGTCTACCAGACAAGCTTCACAAATCCTGCTACATCAAATGGAAGGGTACAATGCATTTTGTCTTGTGTGGCAGGGGCACTATTTTATTAAATGCACCTATGGGGCATATTTCAGGAAAGTGATAGATGACAGAAACTCGACATTTAGTCTGCCTTAAATGCACTTAGAATTGAGTACAGAGACTTTGGATTAAATGAAATATTCTTGTAAATAATGTATAACTGCAGTTAAATACATCAACTGTATTGTGCAAATTCACATATCTACGTATTATGTTTGGATATGAAGAGTCCAGATGCAAAAACCTCTAAATCCCGTCTTTATTTTTCTCCTAAAATGGATATTTTTCTCAAGATCCTGTGTGTATGTTCAGTAAATCCTCTTTTATGGCAAATGATATGTTATTTTCATTGCCTTTAAAGTGAAATAACTGAACACAAACAAAGGATCCTGAGAACAATGCTCATTTGAGAAGAAAATTTCCACCATTTCCAGAGTTTTTTGCATCTGAATTCTTCATATGTTACTATAGAATTCTTGAAGAGGACTTCAAATAAAGTGGGTGATAAAAATGGTTTATCATTTTCCTTGGTTTCCTTATTCATGCGGTCTTTATAAAGTGTTGCGACATCAGCATGGCTATTTGTCCAGTAGTAATCTAAATGTAGTAACATATCCTGAGGGACTGACCACGGGGACCAATTTACTGGAGCAGTCGACTAATGCTCACTTTAATGCTACTAAATCACACATTCCCCATAGGCTGTTTCTGATGACCATAAAATGAAAGCAGGAACTGTGTGTTAGATATGAATGTTTGATTAAAGGAATGCATGAGCTGAAATATTTTTATCACACTCTTTATTTCTAATGGGCCCATTTCCATCATTTTACGGAGCATTGCAGGTTAATAAGAATATATATGGACTTTTGATTCTATGCCTACATAGTTAAGAAATAAGGCTCTTGTAATACATTTCCATTTATTATTGGATTACCTATAAAATATGGACGAGTCTACCTGGCATACTTTTCAGTTATTCTGTACTATTATTTGTATGCCCTTGTGATAAATACAAAGGGACATTGCCATGCTCCATATTTATTTTTTGCTCATCCTTTCTCTCACCCATCTAAATAAAACAAGAGCATGCAATAGTCAACTGATTGCAAAATGTGTTACAATCCACAACATGAACTAACTAGAGCACATTCAATTTAAGCATATTATGACCTGATTTTCTTTCTTTACACTCTTCAAAATAAGTCTCTGGAGATGTGTGTGAAAACCAGTGTCATTTTATTAAAGTCAATGTGTGTCACGATAGTTGTACAGCCAGTTTGCCCTATATTAGTGTACTTTAAATGCAGAGAAACACCATTCAGTGATTTTTATAAATCAAATTTGCTGAAACTATTGCTTGTTATTGTTTCCAATCTTCTATTGTATCCCTCAAGCAAACAAAACAATGAAAAACTTAATTATACGTTCTTAAACGAAAGTTTCCCAAGAAAACAGCTGTTAATAAAACTATAGTAAATTGTTAAGTAAATATCTGTTATATTAACAAAACATGTCCAGCTTTTAACATCAGTTTATCTTGGTTAACATATTTTGTTTATTTGATATTATAATACTACAACCACCAGATTCCCATCAATAACAGGAATCTCAGGAACCACACTCCAGGAATTTTCAGATTCCCATTTACCTGCATGGAGCACACTCATGCATCATACCATTATGTCATGTATTGTGTTTATGCTTTACTAAAATATAGGTCTTTAATCAAGTTTTAAACTGAGAGAGTGTGTCTGAGCCTCGGACATTATCAGGAAGGCTATTGCAGAGTTTAGGAGCCATAAATGAGAAGGTTCGACCTCCTTTAGTAGACTTTGCTATTCTGAGTACTACCAGAAGCCCTGAGTTTTGAGATCTTAAAGAGCAGCTTGGATTGTAGCAAGACAGAAGGTTGGTTAGATAAACAGGAGCTAGATTATTTAAAGCTTTATAGGTAAGAAGCAATATTTTATAATCAATACAAAACTTAACAGGCAGCCATTGTAAGGATGATTACATTGGGACCTGGTAAGAACTTTGGCTGCTGCATTTTGCACTAACTGAAATTTATTAATAGAGGATGCTGGGCAACTAGCGAACAGAGCATTACAGTAATCCAGCCTAGAAGTCATAAAAGCTTTTCCGCATCTGAGATTGCAGGTCGAGTTGTGAATGTCAGTATAGTCACAACATAGTTGCAGGAGTGTCTCAGGGTTTAGTTCTTGGACCATGTCTGTTCTCTATTTATAGCTTTTTCATGACAGATTACTAGGTTTCCACCCCTTGACCTTAATAATTTACTTGTGGCATCCAAAGGTCTGTGTTCTGAACGTGGCATTTTGGTGCCATCCCAAGGGGAGATAAAACCACTATAAGAAAGCTTTACCTTTATTGTTTCCTCCTGCTGGAGTGACTTGCTTGACGCAACCTAATTGCTAAATATGTCTCTTTTTAGTCAACATGTATCTTATTTTGTTTTATTTTTATTTTATATAAATCTACGTTGTATATTAAAGAGCCCATATTATGGGTTTTTGAAAATGCCCTTCCATGTAGTGTGTAACATAGTTCTAAGTGAAGTGAAATATCCAGCTAAGGCTTAAATCTGTAAGTGTACAGTGTTTAAAACTATTGATTCATCTATAAAAGAGTCGACTCATAGTGCTTCAAACGAGTCGTCTTGATAACGAGTCATTAGGTGTTTCGCGATGACGCAGCTACGAAACACAAGTAGTTGGGCACGCAAACCCGGGAGATTTGAAACCTTCGGCCCCGCCCACTAACAGAAAAAAAAGTCTCACACACACACAGAGACACACACAGACACTGGTCGAATGAAGTCACGCTGTGCAGATGGATATTATGGACAGTCTAATCAAAGATGAAACATCAGCAATATAGCCCAGCCTTGAGCAGTTCTGAGTGTTTCTGAAAACTATATGCTTTCAAAGAAGACTTCTTCAGTTTGTTAAAGGAAGGATCAGTATAGACTGTCAGAACATGGATCAGTGCATCATGAATCAGTTTCTACCCCCATTTCACAAGTGTAAGTAAGTGCGATTAAAATTATTGCCTCGTTTACTCTAGCTTGCAAATTATGTATTTAGTTGTGTTTTGTTACTTGTAACTGCGTGTGCTGTATCAGGTTAACTCTTTATATTCTCATATCGCGTGTAAAGCCACGTTGAAAACGCGACACGTGCCGCTTTGATTACGGATCGTCAGCTGTTTACACACATGCAACAGACAAGTTTCAAAATATTTCAGCTCAATATTATTGTCTCCTCGTGTGTGTAACGCACGGGTATTCGCGGATATAACTGAGCGCCGCTCCTCGATGGACGCGCCGGCCCTGTGTGTGTGTGTGTGTGTCTGTGTCTCCTCGTGTGTGTAACGCACGGGTATTCGCGGATATAACTGAGCGCCGCTCCTCGATGGACGCGCCGGCCCTGTGTGTGTGTGTGTGTCTGTGTCTCCTCGTGTGTGTAACGCACGGGTATTCGCGGATATAACTGAGCGCCGCTCCTCTATGGACGCGCCGGCCCTGTGTGTGTGTGTGTGTGTGTGTGTCTGTGTCTCCTCGTGTGTGTAACGCACAGGTATTCGCGGATATAACTGAGCGCCGCTCCTCTATGGACGCGCCGGCCCTGTGTGTGTGTGTGTGTGTGTCTGTGTCTCCTCGTGTGTTTAACGCGCGGATATAACTGAGCGCCGCTCCTCTATGGACGCGCCGGCCCTGTGTGTGTGTGTCTGTGTCTCCTCGTGTGTGTAACGCACGGGTATTCACGGATATAACTGAGCGCCGCTCCTCTATGGACGCGCCGGCCCTGTGTGTGTGTGTGTGTCTGTGTCTCCTCGTGTGTGTAACACACGGGTATTCGCGGATATAACTGAGCGCCGCGCCGCGCCCTCTCTATTCAGCCTCTCCTCTATGGACGCGCCGGCCCTCTCTGTGTGTGTGTGTGTGTGTCTCCTCGTGTGTGTAACGCACGGGTATTCGCGGATATAACTGAGCGCCGCACCCTCTCTATTCAGCCGGTCCTCTATGGACGCGCAGGCCCTGTGTGTGTGTGTCTGTGTGTGTGTGTGTGTGTGAAAAGAGCAAAAAGACTGTGACCTCCTCGCCAGTTCTTGGACTTTTTGCTCAATAAAATAGTTAGTCGTCAGTATTTTCTAGTCCATCGTCTGTGTTTACATTCACCCACTGGCAGCCAAAATCCACTATGAAGCGTGTATGCACTGTGACTACTTTTATATTGTTGATTACGTGCTGGGCATTTCACTCTCGCGCTGAAGCCTTGTCCGTGTCGACCAATCGCAGCAGGCTGTCATCGGTCCAATCAGCGCAGATTAGCTTCGTGCTGAGGAGGGGTTTGGGAACAAATGAATCGCTGAACGATTCATATGGGAGTCGCTGGGATAATTAGGTAAAAATAAATGCAGATTATAAGACCATCAAAGTGTTTTTTGACCTTGCATGCATATTAGACTGTTGTTGGAGACCCTTACAACCTAAATATGACCCTATTTCATGTACAATATGGGCTCTTTAAACAAGTACAAATACAATCCAGCCTGATATAACAAGAAAAAATATTTTACGTTTTGTCAGTTTAGTGGCTAATACATACAAATTCAGTCGTACGAAAATGTATAATTTTTAAAATGAGGGGTGGCACCCAACCCAACCGTCATTGGGTGATGAGCAAATCATACTAAATTGTATGCATTAGATCGTACAAATTCATACAAATTACCCAGCTGGCACACAACATCATAAGACATTAATATTAGGTCATGACGTCAGATGGCCAAAATTCAATGCCTAGCCAGCATTTAAGGACAATGTTATTTTGACATCCAATAACAATGTCAAATTGCGTTGATATTTGGTTGATTTTAGGTTGTGTTGGAAATTGAGCAAAATCTAACATCTAATAGATGTCATAGTGGTAACGTTCACACAACGTCAAGGTGTAACATGATTAGACATTGATAATTTGGTTAATTTTAGGTTGGACATTGGAGATTGATGTTGGCCAGATGTTGGGTTCTGATGTCAACCCGATTTTCATTTCCAAACAAATCTAATGTCCCCATGACGTTGAGATAAAACATCAATATGACGTCATGTTGATGTCCTGTGCCTGCAGGGTAGCCACTAAATCAAAAAGTTACGAATTGCTGTGAGAATGCGTTGATACAATCACATAAAACTAACACAATGACCCATTGCTGCATGCACTGCATCAGACTAAATGGGACTTGTTACATCTCTTACCTACTGTTGTTGTTTTGGTTATTTCTATTGTTCTTGTTATCTTTAAAATGATTAAATGTAAATGCGCTATCTTTAATGTTCTGCTTTATCTAGGCATTTGGTATTGACTAGTCAGATAACATTTTCTTCACAAGGAAAAGGCTGAAAGACTGCTAAACTGCACTCACGATCCATCAAGGTAATTTGGGAAAATAAATGCATAATCAATGGGTCTGATATTGATGAGGTGCTTCTTTAAGTAATGCTAGCAAATTGTAGTTGTTGTGTGCCCTTCATCTAGAAGGCACAATGATGCAGTTTAAGATTATTACTATTATTAAGCGAATGAAAATAAAATATAAGAGCAGAGCACAGCTGGTGTCTGATGGTTGGGGTGGGCACCAGCCAAAATTAGTCCCCTACACACTGTGCTCGAGTAAGATGGCATGCTGGTTATTCAGATGCAGGCCTCGGGGTAAAATTGCAGTGATGAAATGCTTTGTGTATTCAAGACGTTGTTTTAATAGCATGACCATCGTCCGGCTTACTTTGAAATACTAAACTCAGACAGCTGGCGGATCCCTGGTTAAGGTGAGGCGTAATTTGGGTCTTACTTGAAAATCCTCTGTTATCCTAAAAAAAGTAGCCAATTTCCAGTTGCCTGCAAAAAGACAACAATGCTGGAGTTTCAGTTACAGAGGCGAGGTATTAGCTGAAATGGAGAGTGGAACATGATCCTCAGCTGTGTGCCTGTGTTTATTTAGCAATCCTGGCTAAGTCTGGCTGGAGGAGACAGACCATAAATGTCAGCGAAGGGGGGGCTGTGTTTATCCTCTTTCGTATAGTGGATCCGTGCATGGGATGGCATTCATTAGAAATTGTAATAGCTCAGTTTCAGTCTTTACAGGTCACAGCTCTGTGTCTTAGTCATGCTCTAAATGCACATTTTACTTAAATTACAGCATGATATCATTTCATATTTCTTAGTTCTCTGCGGTTGCACTCCCAGGACATTAATCGGGTTCCACTTCCTCATGTAAAATTAGTCTCTGAGGTCAACCGCATGCCTTTTAATTCACATACCTACGTCTGTGTGCTTCTTTGAAGTCCCACTTAAACGGGTGGATCAGATCTGCTAATGTTACATTCATCTCAGTCTAAGTTGAACAGGAAATGGACCATTTTCTGCTGTTTTAACGACGCTTTCCTCTCATATTTGTCCTCTCGTGCTTTATTAGAGGGCCTCAAAGGAAGAGGAAACTGAAAAATGTGTTTGGCAGGGTATGATTACATGGCACTCTGAACATGTTTTGTTGTTTGTTACACCCCATTTACCTTTTGTTACTTTGCAAAAAAGCTAAATCTTGCTAGGGCCTACTGAAGTATATGTTTACGCAACAGTCTTGCAACTATAAACTATGAATACACAAAAATAGCATTCCAGTGCCTGCAAAGGCAGACTTTTGAAAATTCTTTTTAGAGAATGTTGTCAATATTTTCTCTGTGTAAACTAAAATGATGGTCAATTTTGAAAACTGCTAGTACATGTGCATTATGTGAAACTGTATGTGATAATGCTAAAAGAGATTTTCCCTTGAATGCAAAGGCCACAAATTACAATTTACATGACTGTAAGAATACTTCAGCAGTTTTACTGATTAAAAATGATATTTAAGTCTACGCCTGACATGCCCTTGTTATATTAAAAAAAATAATACTGAACACGATAATAAAATGTCAGGAAAAAGTGGATTAACACCTTAAAAAAAGTGCATTTTAATCAAACAAAGTACAAGACTCTGAATCGATATGTTGAGCACTATTAAATATAAAACAATACCATATGTAACAATACATCAATTCATTACTCGTACACTGTAATGAATGATTGCACCATTTAGTTATCACAACTTAATATTTTTGGGATTGGTTAACTTATCTGGGTTAAATGTGTTGACATAACATATATATATATATATATCAAAGTTAAAGACTTACAAAACAATCTGAGCTTTAAATAGTACGAATGTGTGCAGATAAAAACAAATACATTTTAATGAAATAATAATTTTACTTAAATGTATATATTTTTTTTTACTTTTGGACGTCGTGGTTGTGCAGTGGGTAGCAAGATCGCCTCACAAGCAAGAAGGTCGGTGGTTTAAGCCACGGCTGGGCCGGTTGGCATTTATGTTTGGAGTTTGCATGTTCTCCCCATGTTCGCGTAGGTTTCCTCCGGGTGCTCCGGTTTCCCCCACAGTCAAAATACATGCAGTATAGGTGAAATGGATGAGCAAAAATTCTTTGTAGTGTGTAAATGAGTGTGTATGTAAGTTTCCCAGTGCTGGGTTGCAGCTGGAAGGGCATCCACTACGTAAAACATATGCTGGATAAGTTGGCGGTTAATTCCGCTGTGGCGACTCCTGATTAATAAAGTGAGTCAGCTGAAAAGAAAATGAATTGAATTACTTTTGGAAGATGTCAGACAATGTGTCTCTTTCTGAAGGTTTGGAATTGTTTTGTGATGGTAAAAAAAGAATTTACTTGGTTTTAAAAAAATTTGTGCATTTTATGTTAAATATTTAACAAAAACCAAGTGTGTGTTCCCACTCGTTTTTAGGCTTTTTTTTTTTTATTTGGACAGTTTGGGCTGAAAACATGCATGTGTATCTGACAACACTGACCACCATTTTTTCATGGTAATGGTGTGGCGTGTGTTTGTCTGAGGTTCTTTTCAGAAACCTGCTTCTTTGGTGAATTTTTATTTGCAGACTTCAAATTAATAAGTGGCGACCACTCACAGCTAGAAGGTCACTGGTTTGAGCATCTGCTGCGTTAGTTGGCATTTCTGTGTGAAGTTTGCGATTCTCCCTGTGTTCGAGTGGGTTTCCTCTGCTCTGTTTCCCCCACAAGTCCAAAGACATGCGCTATACAGTAGGTGAATTGGGTAAGCTACATTGTCTGTAGCGTATGTGTGTGAATGAGAATGTGTAGGTGTTTTTCCAGTGATGAGTTGCAGCTGGAAGGGCATCTGTTGCGCAAAGCATATGCTGGATTAGTTGGTGGTTCATTCTGCTGTGGCAACCCCTGATTAATAAATGGACTAAGCCGAAAAGAAAAGGAATGAATGAATGAATGCTGGTTTAAGTCCTGGCTGGGCCAGGAGGCATTTCTGTGTGGAGTTTGCATGTTCTCCCCATGCTTGCGTGGGTTTTCTCTGGGAGCAGTAGTTTCCGTTAAAGACATAAGCAATAAGTTAATTAAATAAACAAAATTGGTATTAGTGTGTGATTCAACTTCAATATTTAAGTTCACTAAACTTAAACCATGTCCATTACACTTGCATGTCAAGCACTGTCAGCTTTAACCTTAGTTAAGACTATTTAAGTGAAGTAAACTTTAAATTTTAGGGCAGCATAAACACTAAGTTGAAACAACATTGTTAACAGTGTATATACTAATACACAAATTGATATATTGTTTTCTTAATGTGGTGTGTTTTCTTAAGGGTCTGTACAATGTTGTTGTTGTTAAATATAAAAAAAAAAAAACACACAACTGTTACACAATGTTAGTAAGATGTTCACCGTAAAGACCAGTCAGCATTCATTATTGTAATGAGAGTGAAAACACTGTGAACTCACTAACATGATGACAGCTGATGATTTCGCTTTACAATTGTATTGTTTGTTTTTCATATAGCTAGAAGGACCATCTGCCATTTACACCATAAAAAAGTATAAAGCCTATCTATCACACACTGGATGAGATTTTGCATTGTGCCACGTCTTTAAAATGCTACATGTTTTCTGCTACATTGTAGCCAGTGTTGGTTATTTAAGTCACTTTTAAAATGTAATATATTAAAAATTACTGTCTACTACTAGAAAATTGTAATCTGATTATGTTACTAATTACTTCATGTAACAAAAAGTAATCAGATTACCAATTACTTTACTTTGAAGTTACTTCTAAAACATATAAAATATACTTCAAGAGTTCACACTTAGCTGATGATTAATTATAAGCTTGTTTGGCATGCTGTCCCGGAAGAGAGCCCTGAGCTCATAAGATCCTCGAGCCTGGGGCTCCCTTCCGTTGCAAGGCGAGAGGGAAGTTTGAGCTTAGGTAGATCTCGAGAACTCCCCAAACTGCCATATATAGCTCGGGACAGCAGCCGCGTATTTAAGAACGGCCCCAAAATGCAGATGTAACAATGCCATATCCGGCTGCTGGATATATTGATATTTTAGGAAGAGAGGCTCCTGTGGGAGCAGAGGAAAGTAGACTCCTGCGGGAGTCCAAGCGGAGGCGTGGGAGGGGCTGGATTGACTCCTGAGGGAGTCAAAGCTTGGATACACTCCTGCGGGAGTGAGAGCTGGGGTGGGCAGGCTCCTGCGGGAGTGGGGAAAGGTATTGGGCGGCGAAGACTCCTGCATGCGAGGGTGTGAGGTGGGCAAGGGGGGGGGGGCATGAACTCTTGCGGGAGTTGAAGCTCGTTTTAGTCACTCCTGAGGGAGTTAGAGCTGGGGATTGAGGGCCTAAGCGGAAGTAAAAAGTAGCAGAATCAATGCTGAAAGAAAACAGTTAGCGGAGAAAATTTGCCGCAGGAAGGAGGAAATTATTGGGGGAATTGACAAATAAGGAGATAAGAGAGGAGATAAAAGAAGGGGTAGAAAGGCAGCGGAAGCACTCAATGCTGTAAGGAAGTAGACAAAGGGCAAATAATTGCCAGGTGGAGGATCTCGACGCCAGAAAGAAGAAAAGGAGAGTATAAATGTAAAATATATATACACATATGTGAATATATATATAGGGGCAGTGATTGACTCCTGCTGGAGTCGAAGCTCGGGGCGACCCCTGGGGGGGGGGTGTCAGAGCTGATGTGGGCATTTCTCCTGCTGTGGTCTAGGGAAGGGAGGGGGCGGTGGAGGGTACTGTAGGAGGTGGCCGGGGCGAGACTCCTGCGGGAGTTGAAGCTCGTTTTAGTGACTCCTGCTGGAGTTAGAGCTGAGGATTGAGGGCCTATGGAAAGAGAAAGAGTAGCGGAGTAATTCACTGAAAAGAGATGGATAAAAAGAGGGGGGCGGAGGATCTCGACGCCGGAAGGAAGAAAAGGAGAAGGGATATACCTGCATGCGTGCACACACATTCGCACACACACACACACGCACACAAATGCATACACATATACCTGCTCGTACGTGTGTGCATACCATTCCTAATGGCTGGGGGGCGGTGATGACTCCTGCGGGAGTCGAAGCTCGGAGCGACCCCTGA
Source organism: Danio aesculapii (assembly GCF_903798145.1). NCBI lineage: Eukaryota > Metazoa > Chordata > Actinopteri > Cypriniformes > Danionidae > Danio > Danio aesculapii. The sequence goes on along the minus strand of NC_079441.1, from coordinate 42,870,155 downwards.
GGGGGTTAGAGCCATGGGGGGGGGGTCCAGTAAGGAGGGGGCAGGGATGCTCCTACTGGAGGTGTGACTGTGAAGGGGTTGCCAGGGATGGGCTTGAAGTGACTCTTGCGGGAGTCAAAGCTCGGGTTAGACCCCTGCGGGGGTCAGAGCTGTTGGGTGGGATGGCAAAGCATAGCAAAGCTTGGAACAGAAACAGAAAGGTAGGTATGTACATACACGTACAAATGCACATGCACATCATATGCACGCGTGCATACACGACACACACGAATGCACATGCACACGCGTACATACCTTACATACATGACACAAACATGCACAAGCACGCGCATGAATACACGCATACATAAAAACACATACATACGCAAACTTATACATGTATACATACACACACACACACACACACACACACACATGTACATACATACATACATACATATACATATATACACACGCATACATACACATATATACACCTATACGCACATTCACATACATCCATACGCACACATACAGAGGGTCATGCTCGAGCCCTTGTTCTGGAGTATTGTGTTAGCTGGTTAGGGCCAGCTGGGTTTCCTTGAGGTGTGAGCTCAGGCAGAGCGTCACTGCTGCGGCAGTGGTGCAGAGGGGAAAAGAAGCTCAGGGGAGCTTCTCTGCTGTTGCAGAGGTGCAGTGGAAGTCGGTCGGTATTGGAAGGCAAGTACTCTTCTGTGGAGGCAATTTAACTGCTGTGGCAGTGCTGGGGAGTGTGTCAGTAGTGGTATGTTAGATGCAAGTGTATGTGAGCTCAGGCAGAGCGTCACTGCTGCGGCAGTGGTGAGGAGGGGAAAGGAAGCTCAGTGGAACTTCTCTGCTGTTGCAAATGTGCAGTGGAAGTCAAAATTGGAAGGCAAGTGCACTTCCGCAGAGGCGTTTTAACTGCTGGGGAGTGTGTTGGTAGTGAATGGCTAAATGGAGATATGTGTGAGCTCAGGCAGAGCGTCACTGCTGCAACGGTGGTGCAGAGGGAGAATAAGGCTGGGCAGAGCGTCTCTTCTGTTGCAGAGGTGCAGTGGTAGTCAATATTGGAGCGTTCCTGCAGGAATGTTAAATGCTGTCAATAGTGATGTGTACAGATGAGAGTAAATAGGGGCTCAGCTAGAGCGTCACCACAGTTGCTGGGTTGCTATGGGTGAGTGTAGCTCAGCGGGGTGCCTCTGCGGTTGCAGAGGTGCAGTGTTGGTCGGTATTGGAGTTATGAGTGTTCCCACTGGAATGTAAATACTGTCCGTAGTGATATGTAGAGATGAAGGTAAATAAGGGCTTAGCTAGAGCTTCCCTGCAGTTGCGGTGGTGCTATGGGTAAGTGTAGCTCGGCGGAGCGTCTATGCTGCTGCAGAGGTGCAGTGGGTCAATATGGAGGTAATGTGCGCACTCGTAGAAGCATTGCTGCTGTATGAGTACGTGGGAGTGTGACGATAGTGGTATTGGAAATTAAGGTGTATATGAGCTTGTTTAGAGCATCTCTGCTGCAGCAATTGAATTTCTGGGTGCTCCCTAAATGGGTGGGAGCTGTGGTGAATGGGAGTGAATAGGAGTATGGAATAGCTCAAGTTTGGAGGGAAAGTTAAAGGAAGTAAAAAGTGGGAAGGGCAGTGAAGGAGCGCCTATGTTAGTAGGAGGGAATAGGGGGAAAAGGCAGAGTTGTGCTTATACCTAGAAATGCGTGTGGGTGGAATTCGGCTGGAAAGGATCAGCTGGGCTTCCCTGAGGGGGTAATGCTCTACTGTTGTGTAAGAATGCTTAGAGGGTTTAGAATGGGTGTGTGGGGGAGGGGATATCGAGGATGTAACCAGAACGTCCTTTACTAAATTGAGCTATTTGCTTTGCTTAATAAAGAAAGATGGAGTTTCTTCATCCAGCAAAGTTAGATCGGATGTGGTGAGGTGGATTTTGGGATTGACATTTGATGTTAGTTCAGAACATCTTAAAACTAAAAGGAGCTAGTCTGAATATGGCATTGTGGTGTTGGCTGGGTTAGTGGAAATGTATCCTTTGCATGGAACGTGAATGTATTTGGAATGGATGTGGATTGTAATAGGTTGGATGAGGGTTAGCTTCTGGGGCCGGCAGTCATGATCTCTGAAACGAGAAACCAAAGAGAATCAGAAATGAAATCTTTACAACATGGTACATGTACGCCAGACATAATAATTTGTTTTAGCTGATATCCATGTGAGGCATCTTAATAAGGGCATGGGCAACTGTGAATTCAAGAATACAATTCATGGTATGATAGCCTCGTTGACATGAAGTTCAAGGATGGTAGGGGTGGTCATTCGTCCCCCCACGGGATGGCAGATGGATGGAGAGCTGAGGAAATGGGGTGTGGCTTGTCTGGTGGTCCTGGAAGTACTTCTTAAAGACAGATACCTTGAAGATCTATTGTCAGAAATGTTGTCCTCCTATTTATCAAGCATGGAGTTGTTCCTTTGCCATTTCAGATTCAACTGAATTGTTATTATGAACTTGCATGTCACTTTGTGTATGGACATATGAGTCACATTACAATTTAACTTCTGTGCTAGATGTTTTGAATTTAACTGGTTGGGTAAAAATTTATTTTTTATTTTTATTTTATTATTATTATTTTATTTATTTATATATATATATATATATATATATATATATATATATATATATATATATATATATATATATATATATATATATATATATATATACACACACAATAAATATAATCAACTACAAACATCAAACTCTGCACTATAAAGTCACCACTTAGAAGAAACTGTGTGAATGGAATGTTGTTATAGGCTTTACTTTAATCCATTATTAAATAACATTATGTTTGGAATCTCAATGCTATTAAATCATGAGCCTGTCATTCACAAGGTCTTTGTAGCCGATTTCATTCATAAGTTGTCAAGAGAGAGGGTGGGACCATCTCAAGTTGGGAGCTCATTGGACGGTGACAAGTCTTCTTTCAGCTATTGGCTCAATGGGGTGTCAATCAAAAGATTGGCGGCCATTTTTTTGACCAGAAATACTAGTGTTAAGGTGTAGGAGACGCAGCTGCGCTCCAGTGTCTAAATTGGATGATAAGAGCGCATTCTGTCATGTTTCTCTACGCACGAACATGCCGCGGACCAAGGCTTAGGGACTAGATTGCCTGGATGTTTGCAGTCGAATTACTTTGGAATGTTATGGATCTGTGGACTGGCATGAGGCTTGAAAGGTGAGTAATTGGTTGAAATTTCTCTAGTCACGCGAGTCTTGTCTTTCAAAAGCTTTATAGATGTTTAGTCTTTGTTGGGAAGTAGTTATTTTTTTGCGAGGCTTCCCCTTAAAGCATGCGATATACGTTACTGCAGGTGCACCGCTAGGTGAGCAGTGAGTTATTTATTGCAATGGCTTAAATCGCCGGCGTCTTGAGAGTTTGAGTGGAGTTCGTGGACGGTGATCCAGTTTTGACTGTGATCTTGCTGGAGAATTGGTTTGAAGACACAGCGGATGCGTTGTGTGAGGCACTTGAAGTGGAAGGTTTTGATGTTGTTGTTGTTGGAGTATAGTTGGAGATGTAGTCGTTTTGAAGTAGTAGCAGTTGTTGTTGTTGTAGTTGTAGCAGTTGATTCGGAGCAGAGCATTTTTCAAAACGAAGATAGCGGTGGTACGTAACCCAGGGTATTTGTAGTAGCTTAGGAGTCGTCTGATTAGTGCATTGAGAATTGGATAATGCGGATCCAGGGCTAGCAATCATAAGCACGTGATCCTCTCGAAATTAGTTTATAACTAAACTTCACTTCTAAAATACAAAAAAAAAAAAAAAAAAAGAAAAGAAACTGCAGCTCTTTCAGTAATTTAATATTCACTGAAAAACATTACAGCGACGCAGTGGCGCAGTAGGTAGTGCTGTTGCCTCACAGCAAAAAAGTCGCTGGTTCGAGCCTCGGCTGGGTCAGTTGGTGTTTCTGTGTGGAGTTTGCTTGTTCTACCTACGTTCTACATGTTCCAAAGACATGTGGTATAGGTGAATTGGGTGGGCTAAATTGTCCATAGTCATGTGGTATAGGTGTTTTGGGTAGGCTAAATTGTCCGTAGTGTATGAGTGTGTATGGATGTTTCCCTGAGATGGGTTGCAGCTGGAAGGGCATCTGCTGCGTAAAACATGTGCTGGATAAGTTGGCGGTTCATTCCGTTGTGGTGACCCCGGATTAATAAATTAACTAAGCTGAAAAGAAAATGAAAGAAATGAAAAATATTACAGTGGGTTTAACACAGCAGCTTGGCACATTTAAAAGACTTAAGAGTTTGTTCAAAACTAAAAATTCTCTCATTCACTTGTTCCAAACCTTTTTTTTTTTTAACACAAAAGACATTTAGAAGAAAACTGGATACCTAAGTATGAAAAAGCACTGCAGTGTTTGAGTGTTCTGTGTTTGTCTGAGGTAATTAGTGGACCAAAATGTGTATATTCCATACAAAGTATGCAGCTGATTGGCCAGTTCTTGTCACGTGACTCATGTTTTTTTTTTAACTCAGTGTGTCTAGGACATGCGAACAAGCACAATATGTGCTCCATATACGCTCGCAAAAGACGAGATACGTGAACGGCCCCATAAGCAGCAATGCTTCTCTTCACATTCAGAAGATACCTTCACTCCCGATCCTGCACAAAAATCCAATTTAATCTGTTTAGGCTGAGTTAGGCCACTGTGTTTTTGGGTGCCGGTGTCCTCCTTGGTAACGAGTATTGTCGTAGAATGCTTTCTGTTCAAGTGTTGTTCTGAACAAGTTGCTGGTCAAGTTAGAAGTAGTCGAAAGTTCTTCAGAGGCTGGACATAGACTGCATTTCACAGCAAAATTTTTGTTTTTACGCTTAATGAAATCAAAGTAATGTCTATATTTCCACTTGAAGAAACAACGACTCCTGAATGCAGCTATTTCAGCTTGTGTTCTCCAGTCATTTAAAAGGGCATGCTTATTACTTGATGTTGCAGCAAAAAACGTTTAAAATAAGTATTTTTTTAAATCTAAAAACTATATTTGTAACGTTAGTAACACAAATTCCTTGACTTTAGTAACTGTAATCAAATTACACAAATTTAAAATGTAATTTGTTACATTACTGCGTTCCTCAAAAATGTTATTTGAATAGAGTAACACGTTACTGTAGAATGCGTTACACCCAACTCAGATTGTAGCCTATGTACATTGTCCATGGTGCTCAAGGACTAGCACAGCTGATGGTTGCGTATCAGTGATACAACAAGAGTGCAAACTCATGAGCATGTTGAAATTAAAAAAAAGGAAGTGGTGCGTCACTGAACTTCTATTCCAGTGCGTGACAGAATTTATGAATATCAACTGCATTTAAATGATGCAAACATAGCACAATTTTAAATAAAAATGCATTAATCCTGAGCACAAAAATATGACACAGGGTACAAAAATAATCCCACTTGTTGAGTATCCCTGACCTACACACACCCTTCTTTTTATTGATTTCCCAACCATCATTGATGTACAATACTACCTCCTTATTATGTTGAAGAGTCAACCAGATTTACACATGTGTATTATTTTTTATGTCAAAGCAGTTATTATGTGACCCTTCTAGTTTACAGTCAGTCCACAAATTGCATCCAGTAGATTTACTCCTGGGCAGTAAAATTAATTGCACCCAATCCAGTCTGAAATATAATTTAGAGGTTGACAGTGTTATTAAGGACATGGCACTGGCGTGTGTGTGTGTTGCCTCCAACGTGGGTTTGCTGCACCTCACATGGAGATAAGCCTCGCTTTGGTTTAATGCGAGGAGCTGCTTCATGTCTCCCCTCCTCAAGTAGGTCACAAATGGTCTCGCTGCAGACTCTGAGAATAATCCCATCTCTTCATAGTCTGGGGGATTGTGATGTGAGTGAAAAAAAATCCAACCCACTGATGAAGCTCTGAACCCTGAATATTCTGTACAGACAGTTTGAGGACTTTGTGATAGGTAATTTGTGCTTGTACGCAACCATTTGCATAATATGGTACAGAGAGAACATTTTTAAATAATTGCTTTGTTGACAGTGAGTTGAGTAAATGAAAAAGAGTGCGCAAAGTTTACATTCGCGACTGGCTGGAGTTGTAATAACATCATCCATGTATATATTCATGCAGGTATGGTGTAGCAGTCAGTTTCCTCACTTAACACAGAAGTGTAATTAACCTGCCTAGGTTTGAGAAAATGTATTATATCGCTGGACACATGTTTATGTCGTAGTCTCGGTCAGATGGCGTATAACCCTGGGGAGTCTTGTAATAGCCCTGCATCCAGGTGGGTGTATTGATTAAAGCTGTACCTCACTTAGAAATATGTAAATCTGTGCTAATTAGATTTCATTCATAGAGAAGGCCAATGTCTGAAATGCCATTTCCAGGCTAGCTTAATAAAAGACTAGACCTGCTGCTCGATCGCATAAAAAATCATTTACAAATGGACAGAGGGAGCAGGAACGTTCTTTAAACAGGATTTTGAATCTGGTCATCATTATCATAAGTCAGCAGTAGTCATTAGGGAGCGTATAATATATCAAGACTGGGAGATTAATGGAGCTGGACCTGATAAATTCTCGTTTTCCGTCAAATTATTGGGTAGGGTTTGTCTAATACTCACATAATTAGCTTACGCCGTTGAGGGGTGATTGATATTTGCTGTGTTGCTGGAGGAGAGAGAAAAATGCTTGTGGTAAATAGTAGAGACGTGCAGCAAAGCCATTATCTGTATGCATATCTATGTAAACATATACAAAGTTTTGTAGTTATTCTTTCATCCATCCATCCATCTGACTGTATTGCTCACCAAGGCTGCATGTATTTCAGCAACAGTAATATAGGAAACTTTTATTGCTATTAAAAATAACTGCTGTACTCAGTAGAAAAAACAAAAACATACATATACACTCACCAGCCACTTTATGAGGTACACCTGTCCAGCTGATTGTTAAGGCAAATTTCTAATCAGTCAATCACATGGCAACAACTCAATGCATTTAGGCATGCAGACATGTTTAAGATGATCTGCTGCAGTTCAAACCGAGCCTCAGAATGGGGAAGAAAGGTGATTTCTGTGACTGAACATGGCATGGTTGTTAGTGCCAGACAGGCTGGTCTAAGTATTTCATAAACTTCTGATCTACTGGGATTATCACGCACAACCATCTCTAGGGTTTACAGAGAATGGTCCAAAAAAGAGAAAATATCCAGTGAGCGGCAGTTCTGTAAGCGCAAACGCCTTGTTCATGCCAGAGGTCAGAGGAGAATGGCCAGACTGGTTCCAGCTGATAGAAAGGCAACAGTAACTCAAATAACCACTCGTTACAACCGAGGTATGCAGAAGAGCATCTCTGAAAGCACAACACGTACAACCTTGAGGTGGATGGGCTACAGCAGCAGGAGGCCTCGCTGGGTGCCACTCCTGTCACAATTCGCACAGGCTCACCGAAATTGGACAATAGTAAATTGGAAAAATGTTGCCTGGTCTGATGAGTCTCGATTTCTGCTGCGACCTTCAGATGGTATGTTCAGAATTTGCCATCAACAACATGAAAGCATGGATCCATCCTGCCTTGTATCAACAGTTCAGGCTGGTGGTGGTGGTGTAATAGTGTGGGGGATAATTTCTTGGCACACTTTGGGCCCATTAGTACCAATTGTGCACCTTTGAGCCGACCTGAGTATTGTTGCTGACCATGTCCATCCCTTTATGACCAAAGTGTACCCATCTTCTAATGGCTAGGATAATCTGCCATGTCATAAAGCGCGAATCATCTCAGACTGGCTTCTTGAACTTTACAATGAGTTCACTGTACTCAAATGGCCTACACAATCACCAGAACTCAATCCAATAGTACACCTTTGGGTTGTGGTGGAATGGGAGATTCATATCATAGATGTGCTGCCAACAAATCTGCAGCAAGTGTGTGATACTATCATGTCAATATGGACCAAAATCTCTAAGGAATATTTCTAGTACCTTGATGAATCTATGCCATGAAGTATTAAGGAAGTTCTGAAGGCAAAAGGGGTCCAACCTGGTATTAGTAAGTTGTACCTAATAAAGTGGCAGGTAAGTGTATATTTTAATAGTAGTTAAAAAATAACTGTATTCCAAAATGTGCATAATTACAAAATTAAACCATTGTTTTATGTTCAGTTATATTTTCATTATCCTTTCTCTAAATAATTTATGCATTTGTTCTTTTTAAGTGTAGACAATAATGGAAGAAATAAGGACAATGTATGTAGTTATTCTGGCTTTACAAATGCCCCAAATGCATACAATTTCATACATGTTTCCATGTTCATGTTGGATAATTGGTCCAACTTGTATTTATCTTTGATAGAAGAAAAAAAACACTGTTAATGTGGTTTTAGATCTGTTGAATGTCAAGGTCTGTCGTTTGCTGAAGGACAACTATATATGGAGGGTTGTGTCAGACTGTTTCATTCACAGTATAGATTTTCCATATGTCTACAGCTGATGATTGAAATTCCTCAGACTGAGTGACCCCAAAACACTCCAGCTAGTGCTGTCTTACATAGCATTTTATGGGAATTTATTGGTTGTGCACATTTCTGAGAACTTTCTGCTCTCCTTCTATCCCTCCGTGACCCAAAAAAGGGTCAAGGTAAAATGCATCAAATAAGTCGAATACTTAAAAAAAATAAATAAATTCCAGTGACCTTAGTACAGCATGCAGTTCAACAGATCATAGACAATAGCAGATAAAAAAAAGAAAAGAAAAGTAGGAAACATAAGTGATTGTTGTTTTGCTGATAGGAAAAGACATGTTACTCTCTAATGCAGACTGTAACAACATCTGCAGTGTTATACATCACTTATTTATTGTAAGTGTTCAGCAAATGGGGGTTGCAAGAGGCTTGTGATGAAATAATCATGTGAAAAATCTCCGAATCCATTGATAAACCATCGGACTGGATCCTTGCACTCACCCAGCTGGCACAATCTGTTTCACCTTTTAGCGAAATCCCTCCGCGTGCCTCGCGCTCCATACAAACACAGACATAGTAGTTAAAAGCCTTGAAGATCAGGAAGAAAGCCTCAGCTAGGCAGATAGAGTTTCTTTTTAAAGACCTGCCGGGATAGAAGTGTTACAATCAGCGGGAACAATCGCAAGAATATTCCGGGAACCTTCAATCCGAGGGGCAGAATAACGGGCACGGCGGTCCATTTCATCCATCAGACATGATGCGTGCAGGAAAAGGAGTTCTTTCTTAATCAGGTTAGGCCTCTCTCTAACCACAGCGCATCTCCAACCTCCTCTCTGAAACGCATCCATCTTGGGCTGGAGAGGTAATGTGTTCCTAAGTGAGTTAACCCACTACACAAATCTGATTTGGTCCTTAAACATTACATCACTCTTTATATCTCATTATTAATTAGCTGGGATTACGCTTCAGACATTGTGTTTAGAGTGCCTCAAGGTTATCGGAAGTGGTCCATTCATCCCGTGCTGTATTTAATTTTGTGTGTTTAATTAATATATATCAGACTTTTAAAAGCCTACCAACAGCAGGCATTTCATGAACCACATATGAACCTTTGCTCCTCAGCACTGGTTCGTCTTCCTGTGATGATCCCTATCTCAGAGAAATCAGAAGAGCAGTGGTAATCTGTCAAAGACTGCAGTCATCTGTCAAAGAGTCACTGTTGCACTTTTTCTTTTCTCTTTTTTTGAGGTTCAGTTAGTCTGTGAGAGATTAATTGGCACATATTATCCATAGTAACCTTTGTTTTGGTTAAACATTTAAAAAGTGTACATCAGTGCACTGATAACAATAGAAAATTGGTTTATGAATACACTTATTTTAATGGTCCTCTTAGATATTTTGTTGACAATAAGACCCGATTTACATACATAAAGAATGTACACTACCTGACAAAAGTCTTGTCGTCGATCCCAGTTGTAAAAGCAACAAATAATAACTTTATTTCTACTTGATCATTTGAAAAAGTGTCAGAAGGTAGACTTTTGAATGAATCATTCGTTGAACTGCATCCCAATCATCACATATACTGCAGAAGACCAATGGAGCCCGCATGACCCAAGATTCTCATAGAAATCAGTCAAGTTTGGGGAAGGAAAAATCATGGTATGGGGTTACATTCAGCATGAGGGCAAGTGAGAGATCAGCAGAGTGGATGGCAACATCAACAGCCTGAGGTATCAAGACATGTGTGCTGCCCATTACATTACAAACCACAGGGCAAATTCTTCAGCAGGATAGCGCTCCTTCTCATACTTCAGCCTGCACATCAAAGTTCCTGCAAGCAAAGAAGGTCAAGGTGCTCCAGGATTAGCCAGCCCAGTCACCAGAAGTGAACAATAATGAGCATGTCTGGGGTAAGATGAAGAAGGAGGCATTGATGAATCCAAAAAATCTTGATGAACTCTGGGAGTCCTGCAAGAACACTTTCTTTGTCAATAAGTCATTGCAGAGATGTTTGGATGCAGGCGTCCAAGCTCATGGGAGTCATACACATATTAATTTTTCTTTCACTGCACTATGACTTTATATTCTATACTGTAATTTTTTTTTCTGTTAAATAACAAGACTTTTGTCTAAGCAAAGTCAGACCTTACTGTCTTAATTAAATCATTAAAAATCAAGGCATCGTCATATTTTATTTTGGTAAAATACTGTGTGTAATCTAGAGGCCTTTGCCTTTCAAATAAGCCACTTCTAATACCAAATGATCAACTAGAAGTCAAGTTATTATTTGTTGTTCCTAAAACTTGGTTGGTGACAAGACTTTTGTCATGTATTGTGTGTTGAGGGACCACTAAAATGAAGTGTAAGCACATATTACCACTACAACTACTGAGGCGGAGAACTACAGCTTGTAAATATGACGTGGCAAAATTTGAATTCTCTACAGTCTTATATGAATGGTCAGAATGACCACTATAGCCATTCTAGTAGTTACGGAATTCAGGAAAAATTCAATGTTAAGCAGAGAGTCTGATAATACTTTAGCATGTATTTACAGTTTTACTTGTCTATTTATCTAACGACAAAAAATGTTGCCCATTTATTGAAATAATTATTTTATTTCCAGTTAACATGTGAACTAGCTGATGCAGCAACAAATGAAAAGAGTTTTGATTTTAATTCACATTATTTCCTGGTGGCATCAACATGTAAGCATCCATGTATTCATTAGGAGAATTCTAATTCTGAGTTCACACTGCACAATTTTAATGTAAAATCGCCAGATTAGGAGGCAAGTCACTGCTCTTTCACATGAGCGACAAACATACAGTGTGAATTATCAATGACGCGATATGAGAGAATCTCCTATGGCTGTGAAATATTTGGAATGGTAAGCATCTGGACCTGTCTGCGATTTAAAATCATGTTGAGTGAAATGAGTTCTGACCAAAAAAACACAGCTAATAAGAGAGCAAGATACAGGGCAGCGGGGAGTTTTGGGTTTGAGTTATAGACCACAATTTCAGAATAAATAAGCTTTACAATAACATTAAATAGAAACAAAGCAGAAACTTTTCCCCCAGCACATTGTTAACTTATCTATTGACCTCTACTCTCAACTCTGATCTCATAAGTGATCTTCTATTTCATTATCTATTCTCTTTTCACTTTTCACATGCATTTGTGAGCCAGACAGAGTTGTCAGGCATTTCTTTTCTATTGTATTCATGCAGTGTGTATGCTCCACTAATTCACTGTGCAGTGTGAACACAGCAGCAACTGAATGCTACACCAGAGAATCAAGCAGTGTGAAAACAACTGTCATTCCACAACTTTGAAATTGCACAGTGTGAATTCTATATTAGGGAAACTGTTTAATGCAGTTAAATGATCCCGCCGGTTGTTGAGCTATAACTGAGATGCGACTTTTATTACATGTTCTTAATTGGAGCCCCTGAAATCAGATAAAGACATTAAGAGCACTTCGCGTTGTGTGATGTTGTTGATTCACTGTAAACGGAAACTTTTTTTTTTTCTGTAACTCACCTGACTGGAAAAGGTTACTGTTGCCAAAATGATCAACACCGTTTGCTAACAGACTATCACAATATACCGTATTTTCCGCACTATAAGGCGCACCGGATTATAAGACGCAGTCTCAATTACGGGGTCTATTTCTGTACTTAACCCATACATAAGGCGCACCGTATTATAAGGCGCACGCTAAAATACACTGTCTGCAAAAAAAAAAAAAGGTAATGAAGCAAAACAGTTTAGTTGAACTTTATTGTACTATTTAACAATACACTCACATTATTTTTTTAATCAGTCTTCTCCCACAAATCCATCAAAGTCTTCATGTTCTGTGTCTGAATTGAGCAGCTGGGCAGTTTCGTCATCAAACACGCCGGGTTCTCTCTCATCATTGTCCGAGTCAGTCTCATTGCCGGGTGGCTGTTCAGCAATGATGCCGGCTTTTGCGAAAGCTCGGACAACAGTTAAAGCAGACAACTTAGCCCAGGCATCCACAATCGATTCACATATGGTGGCGTAACTCGCCCGGCGCTGCCTACCAGTCTTAGTAAAAGTGTGTTCGCCGTCTGTCATCCATTGCTCCCACGCAGCTCGCAACTTCACTTTAAACGCCCTGTTTTGATTGGTTTATTGCTGCTGCGTACGGAGTGTACGTTTTACGTCTCTGTGTCGGCGGGAAATGCTCCGACAGCCAATCAAGCGGAGCGCTTTCCGAAATCACACAACAACATTTTTACAGATTTTTTGAACTCTGTGCACACATAAAAGCGCACCGGATTATTAGGCGCACGGCCGTTTTATAACAAAATTTAAGGCTTTTAGGTGCGCCTTATAGTGCGGAAAATACGGTACTGCAGTAGATTTTGGTCACACTTTATTTTGATGGTCCGTTTGATGAATTTAAGTTACATTGTATCTACATGTCAACTAATTCTCATTAGGTTATAAGTAGACTGTATTTAATGTATTTAATGTAGGTATTTTGAGTGGTTGCTAGGTGGTTGCTAAGGTGTTGAAAGGGTGTTTTGACTGGTTCTTAAGGTCTTGCTAGGCGGTTGCTAAAGTGTTTTGAGTGGCCGCTAAGCAGTTGTTAAGGTGTTGCTAGGGGTTTGCAAGTTGTTGCTTTGCGGTTGCTAGGGTGTTCTGAGTAGTTGGTAAGGTGTTGCTAGGGTGTTTTATGTGGTTGCTAAAGCTTTGCTAGGTGGTTGCTAGGCTGTTCCGAGTGGTTGCTACGCAGTTGCTAAGGTGCTGCTAGGGTGTTCTGAGTGGTTGCTAGGTGGTTGCTGAGGTGTTGCTAGGATATTGCTAAGGTGTTGTTAGGTGATTGCTAGGGTGTTCTGAGTGGTTTGTTAGACAGTCGCTAAGGCGTTGCTTGGTGGTCACCAAGATATTGCTAGGATATTGCTAAGGTGTTGTTAGGTGATTGCTAGGGTGTTCTGAGTGGTTTGTTAGACAGTCGCTAAGGCGTTGCTTGGTGGTCACCAAGATATTGCTAAGTCGTTGCTAAGGTGGTGCTAGGTGGTTGTTAGGGTATTCTGATTGTTTGCTAGGCTGTTGCTAAAGTATTGCTAAGTGGTTGCTAGGTGGTTTCTAAGGTGTTGCTAGGTGGTTGCTAGGGTGTTTCTGATTAGTTGCTAGGCTGTTGCTAAGGTGTTGCTAGGTGGTTTCTAATGTGTTCTGAATGTTGCTAAGATGTGCTAGGGTGTTCTGATTGGTTCTAAGCAGTTGCTAAGGCATTGCTAGGTGGTTTGTTAAGGTTTGTTAGGAGGTTGCTAGGTGTTGCTTGGCGATTGATAAGGTGTTCTAGGTCGTTGCTTAGGTGATCTGAGTAGTTGTTAGGCAATTGCTAACATAAATTACCATGTTGCTAGTATATTTACAGTATGAAATAGCATGTTGCTAATATGATTAGTATGTTTCCAATATGGATCGGTATATTGTTAGTATGAACTGATATGTTGTTAGTATGTCCAATGTAAAGTCAATAGCGTTTTTACTTTATAATGGAAGTCTATGGGACAGTTGCTAGGGTGCCGTAAGTGGTTGCTATTGTGTGGCTAGTAAGTTGAAAGGTCATCAGTGGTTGGCAGATTGGTAGTCTAAGGGGGATTTTTACAAATTTGGCATTTTTAAACATTTTCTGTGAAAGTTTTCTGAAAACCGTATGTCAGATCAGTTGGAAAAGATATAGCAACTTAATTCAGTGTAGTTTGGAGGTTTGGAGTTTTGATGGTTGTAATATAAACGTTCTAGGAGTAGATGTGTTCTTAATATACTCTAAGAAAAGAAGAAGACGAAAGAAGAAGAATAAGTTTATGTAGTATAACAGTATGTTGGCTTTCTCAAGCCACCATAATTATGGTCAGTGCTGTTAGCAAGGAAAGACGATACTGGCCTCTTTACTTGTTTTATGGAGTCAGCTTGAGCTCTTTATGTCCCTTAAACTCAGTTGTTTTGCCTAACACCCCAAAGCCTGGCCTCTGCATTTTTGAAATCAGATCTGGAAGTCTTCAACTCTCCCTCAACCCTCTTTCCTACTGTGTAATGAACTACTGGGAGTTACTCTGAGACTTTGAACCCTCTCTCCCACCCCAAATCTTTAGTACATTAATGGCCCTTTTGTTTGCAGGAGATTCCCTCCAGTTCGTGAGGCACTATGAAGCAATGTGTGAGAGAAATAATTTTCCTTAGTCTCCTCATGTCAGTAACTGTTGTTTAATATGCCAATTAGCTGAAGTTGCTCACACCTATTCTGTGTGGAATGAGCCAAACAGAATGGCTATTCAAATCAAAATGCATTAATTAGAATTTACGTCTGCCATGGAAAGGGTGCGTAGAATTTTAAAATAATGTAAAACCAGAATCAATTAAATGCAGTGAAATATGCTGCATATATTAAGGTGACATTTTTCTCTGTATTGAACTTTGTGGTAATAATAATTGCCAACAAATTTCAAATGTGTTACTTTGATTCACTAATAGTGTTAATACATAAATATTGGCTCGGAGAACACATTTATCCGGGGGTCTCATTTAAAACTGTTGGTTACATCTGAAGGCAAATGAACATGTATAAATATGATAGTCATACAGGTTTGGAATGATATGAGGGTTAGCAAATAATGACAGAATTTTCAGGTTTGGCTGAACCATTTATTTAACAATGTCAGTCAACAGCGGAATCCTCTTCCTGCAGTACTAATTGCAGCGAAAGTTTCTCCAGAACAACTTCAGGCCACAATGTCCATCATCACAACTCCTGGAGTTTACTTTCACGTGGGCATCAACCTACAGTCTGCTGCAATTCCTAATCATCTGATAATTACAGATGTTTAATTATTTGATAAGCGGTCTATAGAAACTGAGGTATTTGTAACAGGAAAAAAAATACTCTGAATCAATAATTCTTCACATTGAAAAAGCAGAAAATGACATCTTGGTGGCTTAGGGGCTTTTAACAACTCTCCGCTGTGCTGACAGAAAATGTACAATGATGCAATTCTAGATAAAATAGGTGCTCATCAACTTCCCAGGAGACAGTGTGACAGTCAGACCATGACACATAAATTGCAGTAAATAAAATTTCTTACTCAATTTCGGGCATGGCAGCAACTCTGAACCCATACTGACAATTTATTAAGCAAATCCTCCTGTATTTACTCCCATGGCCCATGTGACCCGTGTTTGTGGTCATACGTCAGAATTGACATATCAATTTGGCAGTTAAACCTCAGTCTTGGCTGTAAACGTTCTGCCCCTCAAAGCATTCAGAGAGGTGATTATTAAATATAAGAAATATCATAGCAGGTGAAACAGGAGAGCCCATAAACCTGGCTATTCAAGTTTATTACTGTTCCTGTTACAGTTGCACCGAGAGAGAGAAAGAGAGAGAGAGACAGAGAGAGAGAGAGAGAGAGAGAGAGAGAGAGAGAGAGAGAGATACCTTTCCAGTACCTATTCAATCTCCAGTTCCAGGAATGAACGTGAAACAGTGATTTTTTTTTTTCTCTCATAATGTTATTTACCCATAAGACTCTGTAATCTGTTTACTTGGCTTTTAACTCAGTGCCTTTGGAAAGTGCTGTTTTAGTACTCTCACTGGGAGTTTATCTCTACCTCACCAATACTGGATATATTTATTTATAAAACTGCATGCAAATCTCACTGCTCCTACCCTGTCGCTGTTTTTCCATTTAGCAAGGGAAATAAAAGAAACAACAATACTTTTTGTTAATATTTTAGCCTTACGGTGGAGCACATAATGGAAGTCCATGCAAGAGCTGATGTACGTTTAATCATATGCAACTGATGGCAAAGCAATTAGAGCGCATTTGATTTAAGTGAGAATTATTTAATCAACAGTTGTGTTAATTTTGTTTTACTAATTTGTTGATTCATCACACTTTCAAGCTGCTGTTCAGTTATTACGGTTGGAACAAGTAAAACAAGAGAACATGCTGGATTTTTATTTTAGAGATGTGTTGCTACATTATGTTGTTCTTCAATCTGTTGGTTTCGAAAAGAAAATCAATTCAGGTTTTAAAAATTCAAAAGAACACAATGAAAATGTCTAATTAAAGTATGAAATTGCTTATCTAGAAGGTGTGAATAGTTTGTGGGCTTGTGGTTTGAAATTGAATTGTTGTAGGCTGTTTGTAGGTTATGTAAGCAGTAAGGCTCCGCCACCTTGACTGCAGCTCTGCACAGGAAGTTTGGCTAGAGGAGAAATGGTCAAGCCCTACTGAGCCTGGTTTCTCTCTCTTTTTTCTTTTCTTCACTTTCGTCAATTGGTGAAGTTTGTTCCTCGCCACTATTGTCACTGGCTTGCTTGGTTTGGGACTTGTGGAGCTGCGCATCGATGGATTTGCTCTTCAGTTTAGACTTTCAGAAGTGAAAATTAAACGACACTGAACTGATTTGTCAGGGTTCTGCCACTGTGGTCTGGTAAATTCTTGTTTTAGTAAATTCTCTGTATGCGCTTTGATGCGTTTGATGCGGGCGCGCGGGGTCTGTGCATGCCTGGACGCGCGCTCTTGTACTCGTGTTTGTGTTTTGTTCTGTCGGCATCGCTCCGTTTCATTCTCAGCGTCTCCGTCTAGTTGGTTTCGGTTTTGGTTGGCGCTGAGATGAAACATGCGCGTTGCATATATGTGAGCGCACGGTAAGGTGTTTTCATCTATCGTGTGCTTGTGTCTTGCATCTATTTGTGTTTGTGATGTCCAAGCACGTGGTTCTGTGTTTACATTGTGGCTGCATGCTTCAGTCTTGTCCTGTTATTGTGAACGCGTGGTTAATGAGTTCTCTTATTGGCTATGTGTTCTTGTCCCGTTTTATGTGAGCACATGGCTTGTGTTGTCTCTGTGTCATGTGCTCTCCCATCTATTGTCTAGTCCCACCCTCTTTGTTAACCCATTATTAGTTTATTAGATTCACATGTTTAACACCTGTTTGTTCACCTGTGTATTATTTTAATTCTGCTTATATTCTCCTCCATGTCTACTGTCCTGTGCTAGTTCGTTGTCGTTTATACCCTGTCCTGTCATGTTTCCAGTTCTGATCTCTGCCAGCCTGCCCAGTCCAGTTTGTTTGTGTATTTATTTGTTTTGTTAATGTTTTCCCCTTCTGGGTAGTTTATTTTGCTGTTTATTTTATTTTACTATTAATAAATACCCATTTTCTTTGCATTTGAGTCCTCGCTCCTTTTTCCCAAACCTCAATCGTGACATGAACTAAACTTCTACTTTGAAAACTGGACTGACACAGTTTCAATTTACTAGAACTTCTAAGTTAAGCTGCTTTGACACAATCTACATTGTAAAAGCGCTATATAAGTAAACATGAATTCAATTGAATAAGGCAGTTTGAAGGTTGCGTATACATGTATTTTATATTATATTGTATGTCTTTTGTGGCTTTTATGCAGTTGTACTGTACATGTGTTTCTTGCAGGGAGGTGCTAAAATGCTTGGTGGTGATTTTCCAGGCAGTGAGTGGTGGCCATTTAATTGCTACGGTGTTTTGTTTGTAGTTTAGGAAATGATTATGATTAAGATATTAGGATATTTCCAGGCAATTATGATATGTTGCTATGATGTTTCAGGTGGATACAAGGAGGCTGACAGGCAGAGATTGCCCAGCAGCCACACAACATAAGACGTTAATATTAGGTTAGGTCATGACCTCAGGTGACCAAAATTCAATGTCTAGCCAGCATCTAAAGACAACATTATTTTAACGTCCAATAATGATATCAAATTACGTTGATATTTGGTTATTTTTAGGTTGTGTTGGAAAATGACAATAATCCAACGTCTGATAGATGTCATAGTGGTCAATGGTGTAACATGATTAAATGTTGATATTTGGTTGATATTAGGTTGGACACTGACATTGACGGTCGACCTGATGTTGGTTCTGACGTCAACCCGATTTTCATTTTGTTTGGAAATGAAAACTGACGTCCCACAACGTTGGGGTACAGTGACATCATGTTGATGTCCTGTGCCTGCAGGGTGGCTACTAGAAAGTTGCTAGGGTGTTTTTGAGTGTCAAGCAGTCAGTGGTTGCTAAGTAGTAGCAGGTTGCTAGGATATATTATGTAGAAATGGGAATCATGGACTTGATCCAATCTGAATTGGATTCTGGGAGTCACAATCCAATTCCAAAACAATGATTGGCCTACTTTTTCCCTACTTTACATTTAATCAGCATTTGTGTTTCTATTCTTTCAATAGTATATGGATGCAGACTTGGATTTGCAAGCTGAGATTACATTTCTCAAAACTCGCAATGTCAGACACAATGTAATGAAGCTAGTGACGTCACTGTGAGGAGTAGGGTTAAGGGCAGTGGTGTACTGGGAAAGTATTGGACCTCGGGCCACTGTAGTGATCGGTAAGTGAAGGGTAAAGGGTGATGATTGGGGGATTGCAATAGAGATCGGAAAGTGAAGAGCACTGTGCTTTTTTAAACCCATTCCAGAGCACCATGTCTCATGATTTTATAAGCAAAAACGTGTTCAATGGGAATGAGTCCTAAGAAGAAGTGACATCTATGGCTTATGCTAGTCATTTTTATGTGTCTCCTTTTCCTGAGATTCACATAATCTTGGATCAAGTCCATATCCAGACCAGATGGTTGCCATGCACAGAGGACAACCTTAACACAGCATCACACAATCAGAGAGGACATTGATGAATCAATCCACAACACTATCGCACAGCAAAAACCTCAGTGATGGACAAGTCTATACATAGAAAATCCACCTAAACTACATGGATTTGCACATTTACCCTAACGACCACTCGTTGTTCTCAAGGCTACAGATGTCTTTCTAGACTAGAGATCTGCCTCTTTTCCGTTCGACCAGAGGAGAACTGATCCACTGACTGTCTGGTTTCACCATTGACTTATTCTCCATTTCTGTCAATTGGTTCAGTTTTGGTTCCTTGCCTTGTCATTTATGGCTCACTTGTATGCAGTTGATGGAGCTGCTATGCACTGGTTCATCCTCCAACAGTGACATTCATATTAAACTAAACTGAATCCATCTTGAACTAACCAGCATCTATCCATCCATCCATCCATCCATCCATCTATCTATCCATATATATATGCTGAATATATACCACAAAATTGAATATTGTTATCTTTTCCTGTTCATCCCCATGGATTTGACACAATCAGTAGCATACAAAGGCATTCAGAAACAAAGGTGGCTTGACTTGCAGAATAGTTGTTACAATGTTTTCAATGGTTATTAGTATCTTGGTAGACAGTTGGTGGTCACTTATATGTTTCAAATTGTTGCTACGAAGCTGTCATGCAGTCAGTGGTTGCTCAGTTGTTGCTAAGGTGTTTTGGGAGGTAATATAAAAATGGTGCCATACAGTGAGTTGTCCCTAAGTTGGCAGTTGCTGAGGTGTCAACACAGGCTGTAGTTCTGTGTGTTCTGTGTGAATGTAGCTTGAAAGAGGTACATTTAGAAAAATTGGTCTTAACCCAAGTTTGTACAATAGCATTGTGTGTTGTCTTTGTCAAGTGAACATAATAAACAGACACAAGCATTCCCATGGCTCTTTCTGTCTGATTAAATGCCCGCTGCCTCATTCGCTGCCCCACCCCTCATCAACAGGTCACGTGACTGACAATGCCTCTCTTGTTCTCTTTCTGAAAGTCCAGGCTGACTCAATGTAAATATCAGCATATCCACACAGTCGCTGTTTATGTGTGGAGCAAACAGACTCTCAACCGCTTACCATAACTGCATCAACAATTGTTGGTATTTTAGAAATTTAATAGATTATAGTCATCCTATATATAATGTAGTCAAAAGTGTAACTATTCCAATTACCCTATTAATGCATCTGATTGCATTTGATTACTTTTTGACTAATTGATAAATTTCTAAACAATGCACAACCCAACATAGCTCAGCAAGCAAGGGATTCATTCATTTTCCTTTGCCACAGTGGAATGAACCACCGATTACTCTGGCATGTGTTTTACACAGCTGATGCCCTTCCTAGGCATAAATCGGTATCGGTATTTATTGACCGAACACCATTGTCAATAATGATACAATAAAAGGTATGAAGTTTCGGTATGATGGCTATAATTTTATTAAAATGTGGCTGCTGAGCGCATGCCTTAGAAGGAATGCCAATAAGCATAGGGTGTAAGTTTGTCATTTCCATTGAAGACGCGCAACTTGCACAACAAGCACATGGCGTGCAAACAGCAAACACGTGACGTACGTGATTTTCCAGGCACCCTAGCTGAAAACATAACTTTTCCGAATGTCACATGCATGATTATATAAGTAGAATTAGCCAATCTGCTTCACACTTTTGTATGGGAATATACACATTTCCGTAATACGGAAGACTAATTACCTAAGACAAACACAGCGCATCCAAACACTGCAGTGTTTTTTACTTTTCTCCATAAACTGGCATCAGAGCTGCAGCAATGGTTTGTTCATTTTTCATCGTTCGAGAAAACAGTTGATGGTCGCCTAGTTTTGAGAGATGCCAGGGGAGCGCTAGCGCAAAGCCCATTACGCGCTCACGCTTGTCACTTCAGGTCAGAATAACAACACATATGAAAATGTGTGCTGTATAGCAGCAGCGAGTTGATTGTAAATTTTAAAAAAAGGGTGTAAGTATGTTGCCAGAGTGGCTTTTTGGTTTCTTTTTTGTGCATCCCAGTCACTAGCTCCCCATCTAAAAGAGTTTTAAGCATAAAGGGTAATATAGTCAACTTCACAATTTGTTGCAGTATGTATTTGAATGATGGTTGCTTCCAATTTTTGAAAGCTCAGATTTGATTATCATAATTGGTTTTGTTGACAGAGTTTGAGATTTACTGTATCGTTATCATTCACACCTTGCAGATGTTGATCTACCTTTAGCACTGCACACACTTTGTAACATGGTATTTATCAAGTTTAAGAGTCTCTTTAACATTAATGTTTATTTTATTATAAGAGATCAGATATTTTGTTTAAATATTTTTGTTTTTGACTATTAAAACTATTTGCCTTAATAAGTTGATAACTTAAAATAAAGTGGTTTAAAAATCCTATTATATGTAAATGGATTGTAAAAAAATACTCAATAATTATCGATACCTTACGCTTTCTAACTTTGCATGGTTCCACAAAGCAAGCCACACCTGTAACAATAAATAAAATTTAATTTAAATAAATAGGACACCTCTAAATTAATGAGGAACCCGGACTCTCATATTCTGTTCAAAAGAAAAAACAACAACAAAGACGATTATCCAATAACGTAAAGTCAAATTTACGTAAACTTACGTATTTGACATAAAAATACGAGACATAAAAAAATCTTGCAGAGATAAAGCCAAAATAACAAACAAAAAACTCAACAACTAATTAAGTTTTAAACCCTCTTACCTGCGTAAGAAATAAAATAATCACTTACCTCCCTACTAACCACAAAACATGAGAAAACTTAATAACACAAAAAGGCACCCTCCTTATCATTGCGTCTTCGTATTGATCTCAATAATAGTCAACACTCAGCATTAAATTTTGACAATATTGTCGAGCAAATACAACACAAGTTTTTCACAAATAAACAAAACAAGCCGGGAGAGAGGAGACTCTCAAAACTATATTCCAGTCCGGTTTAAAAGGACTTCACCAACACTTCCACATGTCGACATCTGATTCACCACACCTGTGCGCTCATAATAAAGTCGGAAAGACAGCGTATAGAGGCAAAGAGAAGAGAACCACAACAAACATATATAACAACACAAAGAAAAACTCTTAAATAAAAAAAAAATTGTATTGTTTTAATAAATAAGAAATATACATAATAATATCGAATGATAAGAAACATGATATTGTGATAATTTGTACAATTATCCCCCAGCCCTAGCCCTTCCAGCCACAATCCAGTAGTGGGAAACACTCATACACTCTCTCATTCGATCCACTTATCTGCTAACCACTGAGCCACTGTGCCACATCAACCAAGGAATGATTCATAAATAAATCACTAAGAGTAAAAAAAACAGCTAACCTGATTTCAGTGAGAAAAAAAGGTGTCTAGACATTCTGTTTTTATTTTATTCAATGACCCGTACATAAACTCAAGGACATGCGGTCTTAATTAAAAACTCCAAATTGATGTAAGATGGAAGCAATAAAAAACACATTCTTTCAACATTTAGTTTTTTTTTTTTAGAGTTTCAAAATGAGAATAGGAGGAGATTAGGGGCTTCCCGTGGCCATTCCCAACTCGGTTGATGAATGAGTGAAAGAAGCGATGGAGACAGTTCACCTTCTCTCTGCTTTGTTTCAAGGAGACTTTTGATGATTGTTGTCAACTACAGCTAACCAGATTAAATGACAACCTGGGTATCAGAGTTAGCTTTTACTCTTTTTCAGGGCTTTCTTTAGCATTATGATTCAGGCTTGCCGATGATGAAGCTGTTGGGAGAGGCTTCCTGGGGCCAAGGCAGGCTCTTCACTGTCACTCCATCATCGTTTGACAGAAGCGTGACTGAAGTGTGGAGAGCATTGAAAACACACGCACAAAAATCTCAGCAGCCACCTTGAGCTTTCCGGCCCACTGGGAAACTACCAGGGCTTTATTTTTTTGATGCCATTTTGCCAATAATGATACACTACATGGCCAGGGTATGTGGACACGTCCTTATAATTAATGTGTTTGGCTGGGCCCTTAAAACCAGTGAAGATTAATTGTGATGTTCATTCAGTGACATTCAAGCACAAGCAGTTTTCGAAGCTTTATAGAAAATGCATAAATAAATAAATAAATAAATAAATAAATAAATTAATTAATGAGAAAAAGAAACAAACAAATAAATAAATAAATAAATACATAAATATAAAAGACAAATAAATAAATAAAAAATGAAAATAAAACAATAAACAAATAAATATATTTAGTAGTTAATATAAATAAATAAATAAAAATAAATAAATAAATGAAAATAATAAATAAATAAATAAAAATAAATAAATAAATAAATAAATAAATAATAAATAAATAAAAAATAAATAAATAAAAATAATAAAAAACAAAATAAATAAATATAAATATATATATATAAAAATAAACAAATTTATAAATAAAAGGGACCAAATTGTAAATAAGAACAAAACAGATTAATGAATTCTGACTAAAATATAAATTAATTTAATAATAATAATAATAATAATAATAATAATAATAATAATAATAATAATAAGAAGAAGAAGAAGAAGAAGAAGAAGAAGAAGAATACCTTAACTGCATACATAATAAACAAGACCTGTTAACAACATTCCAGACCTGAACCCCATACACAACTCTGAGATTAATGAGACCCATCACTTAGCATCAATCACTGGTTTTCTAATATGTTGCAGATCAACACAGTCTTGTTTCAGCAACCAGTGGAAATCCTTCCCAGAAGAGTAGAGGAAGGAACAGACCCCTAATTTCAACTGATTTAAAATTAAATGCTCAGCAAGCCCATGTGTGTTGTCTGAGTGTCCACAAGCTTTTGGCCATATACCGTATACAAGGAGCTCTAATACAATTGTCATTGATTAGATCGATCAATTAAATACAAGGCAATGGTCCTCCAAGGGAAGCTTCTCCTTCAATAACAAACCTCACTATGTTTAATGCCTCAGGTAGGAATAACTATGTAATTGTAATAGTTTTAGTAAGAGTTTTTAGTTAACGCGTATGTAATAGCACTAACTATACTTACAGCACTCCTTAGATTTTTTTTTTTTTTTCAAATATTTCACAACTAAAATGTGTCCAGGGGAAGCTTAATTCACACCCCCTAGTTTTTCGTGATTTCGTGATTTCGCGATTATTGAGTCCAACACAAAATCAACAAAAATTTTCAAATTTCTTAGATCCTGCAAAATTCTTAATTTAAATAATCAAATTAAATAATCTTATAAAACATCTAACTGCAAACCAAATTATATTTATTTCAGTTGGCAATGAACTGTTTTACATGATTTATAGACGTTGCATACGCAGCACACCTGATGTATTTGAGTGGCTCTCAAAAAATGACGTCTCATCTGCACCCTCACAATCATTACATTACACGAAAGGGGTGCGGAATTGTTTTGCAGCCTGTGCAGTAAGCAGACGCGGATGAAGCACAAGGGATGTACATGTGAAGTCAATGCAAAGATGGGATTAGACATTATGTGCGCAAATTGGGTATTTTGGGCGTTTGACGAACTTCAAACTGCAAAAGAAAGTTGGAACAACATCAAACGGAGCAATGGAACAAACTAAAAAAAGCAAGCAACCTACAATGACGACCTACATCACTTACATGTATGGTGCATTATGATGTGCGTCAAATCAATAAATGATTTTGTTGAACTCTTTCCCTGCAGTTCTCTTTCCCTGAGAAAACCACTTCCCTGCCATTGACAAGTTTTACGACAATCCGTGTTTTAGGTGTATTACGGTTGGAGAAGCCCTAAGTCGTGTCTTGAGTGAGGTACATAATGTCAGATGTTCCTGGGAGTGAACTCTGAGAAAGAGAAAGACCATGAATAAAAATAAGAGCTATACAACCTTCCCTTGGCTTAATCCCTATTGTTTTAAATCTTGTCTAGACAAGAGACCAAAAATAAAGAAAGAAGATATTTATTTATATATATATATATATATATATTTATTTATATATATATAACTTTTTTTTTATTGCAAAATTGTCAGAACATTTTTGGGAATTACCACCACAAAATGTTACATTTTTTGACCCATTTTGTCATTTTTAATCGCAAAAAAAAACACAAAAAAAAATTTAATAAAGTGAAGAACTAGGGGTTCTGGTAATTCATGCATCAATACACTTTGGGTAAGGGATTCATCAGAATAAACAGCAAAAGAAAGTCCAAGGCACTCGAAAAATGTGGAAAAAATATAAAAGGCTTTTAATGACACGGCTATTCCTTAAAACTGTGCCTATGCATTTCGGCAAACATTCACCTTCATCAGGTTTACACTGTTTTAAGGAATAGCCATGTCAATAAAGGACTTTTTAATACTTTTTTCCCACATTTTTCGAGTGCCTTGGACTTTTTTTTTTTGCTGTTTACTGTATTTCACAAATGATGTTTAACAAAGCAAGGAATTGTTCACAGCATTTCCTATAAGCTTTTTTTTTTCTTGTGAAGAAAAAGTCTTAATTGTTTAATTTTAGGAATAAATGTAAAATTATTAGCCCCCTTAAGCGATTTATTTTTTAAAGCCTTTAAATGGCACTTCAAGCTGAATACTACATCTTAAAAAATATTTAGTAAATATTATGTACTGTCATCATGGCCAAGAAAACAGTTATTAGAAATTACCCATTAAAACTATTATGTTTAGAAATGTGTTGTCTGTAATAAAATATACAGAAGAGCTAATCATTTTGTCTTTAACCCTTTAAGGTGCACTCCTTGAACATATATTACCATATACATGACCCATGCATGCATTGAATAATATACTGACACAACTTTGATAAATAGTAATAAGCAATTAAAATAATAAAAATAGCCCATGGGTAAAAGGTTGACCAGGTGGTTACAATGCCTGCTAAAGAGTTAACTGTATGTGTAAACACACACACACACACACACACACACACACACACACACACACACACACACACACACACACAATATCACACTCTAATCAGCACTGTAATATACAAACATCCATAGTTCTCTGCCCCTTCCTGCCCTGATCTGAACTAAGGGATTTTAGTGCTCTCTTTGCCCGTGGGAACTCTGGCCTTGCTGAGGGCACTGGATGACATCACTCATGGGACATCTGGTTAATGGGCATGTCCTTGTCCTGGCTGGCAGATTTGTTTACTTTATTTATTTATTTATTTTGCCATACTCTCTGCGGTTTGTGTTCTCACAGTTTATGGTAAATAGGCCACTGGGAAAACGGGTGGGGGAATATATAAACCCCAACATGCCATACTTAATTTTCCAAAGGCTGATCCTGACAGAGTGATAATCAAGCGTTGCAGTGATTGGAAATATTTCAGGCCGCAGTAGCATTTTAATGCAAACGGCTTTAATTTGCACCGATAGGGGCTGTAATTGGATTTTGATTGGACATTAATGAAGATGCACACCCTCTGCGACGGACACAGGCAGTCATCTGTTTTCAGGGATGCTCACAGACACTTACAGAACGGCCATACTTTCCGAAAACAAGTTTTAAATTGCCTATATACTGCAACACATAACCAGCAATTAAACATTACAAAAAGCTCCATCCTTTTTCGGCCACGCCATTAAAACAGCAGAATGGCTGGACTGGATTCATAAGACTCGAGGCCTTGTGGTGTGTTTAGTGTTATGATTGGTCTCATTAAACAGACTGGCGCTTTTGCTTTTACAGTAATACCCTGCTATTCATTTGTGGGATTTTGCTTCTAGATATTTTTTTGCTTGCTTGTGTGTAAACATCTGAATCTGACATATCTAAGGGATTAATTAAGAAATATGGACATCTTGTTAATGAATCAGTTCCAGGAATAAATTGGTCGAGCTTTCAGATTATGCTAAGATTAGTTTTTTTTTTCTCTCTCCTCCTCTTGCATCAAACTGGCTAAGCTGTTCGAGCAAAGTTGTATAAAACGAGGTCATATGTGATGATGATAGGGCTGATTGTGTGTGTGTGGCTTTTCTAAATGTAGAGGAATGTTAATGAGAAGCAGGCCGTGCTGAAATGCTCCACTCGTCTCATGCTGCTCTCCTTTGAGCTTTGCCCTTGTCGCTGTCCCCTATTCATTTATCTCTCTCTTATTCCCACATGAAGCCGTATGACTGACCACAAGCAGACTACCGTCACAGCAGTCTGCTTTCACTCACTTACTCTTTCTCTTATTGCATATAAATGTGCAATTTTACCCATGCATCCCAGAGTTAAACATGTGCATTGTATTATGTTCTGCAATGATGACAATGTGTAGATGATGATGATGATGATGATGATGATGATAATAATAATAATAATAATAATAATAATAATACATATACCTATATACATACATACAGTTGAAGTCAGAATTATTAGCCCCCTGAATTATTAGTCCCCCTTGTTTATTTTTCCCCCAATTTCTGTTTAACGGAGAGAAGACTTTTTCAAAATATTTCTAAACATAATAGTTTTAATAACTCATCTCTTATAACTGATTTATTTTATCTTTGCCATGATGACAGTACATAAATTTGACTAGATTTTTTTTTCAAGACACTTCTATACAGCTTAAAGTGACATTTAAAGGCTTAACTAGGTTAAGTAGGTTAACTAGGCAGGTTAGGGTAACTAGGCAAGTTATTGTATAACAATGGTTTGTTCTGTAAACTATCGGAAAATAAATAGCTTATAGGGACTAATAATTTTGACCTTAAAATGGCTTTAAAAAAATTTAAAACTGCTTTTATTCTAGCCGAAATAAAACAAATAAGACTTTCTCCAGAAGAAAAAATATTATCAGACATACTGTAATTTTTTTTTTCTTTGCAAATTTCTTTGCTCTGTTAAACATCATTTGGGAAATATTTAAAAAAGAACAAAAAATTCAAATGGGGGCTAATAATTCTGATTTCAACTATACATGCATACATACCTACCTATCTACACTATAGGTAGGCAGCTGGGGTGCCTCAAAAAAAAAAAAAAGTAAAATAACGGCTATTAAATTACAGAAATTTACTATAAAATAATAAACATTACATTACAGAAATTTACTATTAAATAACAGACCTTAAATTACAGACATTTACCATAAAATAACAGACATTAAATTACAGAAATTTACTATAAAATAACGGATGTTAAATTAAAGAAATTTACCATAAAGTAACAGAATTTAATTAAAGAAATTTACTATAAAATAACAGACGTTAAATTGAAAAAATTTACCATAAAATAACGAACATTAAATTACAGAAATTTACTGTAAAATACCGAACATTAAATTGCAGAAATTTCCTTAAAGTTAAATTTCTGGTAAATTTCTGTAATGTAACCTCTGTTGTTTTACAGTGAATTTCTGTAATTTAACGGGCGCTATTTTACTTTTTTTTTTTTTTTTCCTTAGCTGCCAGAAATAAACCATAAAATTACAGATTAGTTTTTTACAGTGCACATACATGCTCACAGTACATACATACGTACTGTATACATGTGACACTGAACTTTAAATTTTAGATGTTTAAAAATACCTGTGTGTAATTGCATCTGTGGTTACATTTATAGTCTTTATATCTATAATTACATGGTGGCCCAAATTCTACCCTTTAACCAATCCTTAAGCTTAACTATACCATTAAACCTGTCTCTAACTTTAACCCATATCCTGCCTCAAACTTATCAAAAGTGTTTTGGGTTGTATTTTATTTTAGATTATGTGCTTGCAACTTGTACTTACAGTGAAGAAAGTACTGTGTTAACAACAACATGACAAATAACTAGGGCCAGACAGAATCTGCAGACATTTTTTGCTATTTCTGCTGAGAATTTTGTAAAAAATCTGCGGATTTATGCGGAATGATTTTAGGAGTATCGTGACTAAAAACTTAATATATGAAATAAAACATGAACACTTTCATATTTGTTAATAATATTACTGAAATTAATTAAAAAATTTAATAAATATACATTTACACACAGTTAAAAAAGTAAATAAATAGACTCCATGATCAGTTATAAAACTCTGCAGAAATCTACCGATGTCTGAGGTCGCAGATTCAGTGAGGCCCTACTAATGACTATGGCTTTAATACATAGTAATTGCATATAAATATAGGATTTTGAAGTTTAATATAGCAAAATAAAAGTTTAATAAAAAGTAATTATGGATAAATAATTAATAATTTACATTTAATACACTTCATGGATAATTTTCCAAGACTTCTCCAGGACATTTCCAATTTCAATACAATAGGACTAACAAACAGTGATCACAGATTCCTGGCCTAATATTGGTGCGCGAACTGAAGAGCGGGTAGGGGGTATGGGGATGGTTGCGCGTTGGGTTTGGTGCGCTTGGGGTTGGTTGCGAGTTGGGTTTGGTGCGCGAACGTGCACCAGGTTTCAGGCCGGACTGGACCAAAAAGATGAGGAGCGAAGGGGGTGGAATTCCGGGAGTTTTCTGGGGGACAGAAAAATACGGGAGATGGGTCTGACATACGGGAGACTCCCAGGAAAAATGGGAGTGTTGGCAGGTATGTCCCTGACATATGTGTTGCTTATTTATCTAATCTAATACATACAGTTTCAGTAAAGGCTACATAAACGGCATTTTGGAATATCTTTATTTTTACCACCATCTCTTTTTACTTTGCACTGTAGTATAGTCATATTATATCAACGTACTCTTTATTAAATTTATACAGACAACCGCTATTAATAAGCTTCATGAAATCAGCACAGTATATTACAATTATATGAATAATACAGTATGTTTAAAAATTTTGAGTAAGGGCAAAATAAATATACTTTAAACTAAAACTAAAACCGCCAGCAAGGGAAAGCAAATGAGGGTCTTGCTGAGTAAGCCTATTGAGTCATTCTATCAAACAATTAATTTAAAACACATTTAGGAATTAAACAAATGGCAGCCTTTATGAATGAGTCACTGAATCGCTTTCTCAAATGATTCATTCAAAATGACAGATGCACTCATGATGAAACAACTGCATGTTGCTATGGAACTTTCTGATTTGGCTTTGTTAGGAACTACAAAGCTAAAACAATGGTGAGGTAAATGAATATACACAATTTCAGTTTCATGTTTAACAACCAACATTTAATAACTATATAATTCTACAATTAATAAAAAATTCCACTTTTCCAAATCTTGATCGATAATTTTCCAGGATTTCCAAATTGGTCCACACATGTGAGAACCCTGATAGTACTTAAAACTTTGCATCAGTTGGATCAGTTATTCTAATATACAAAAATAAGGTATTAAGAAACGTTTCTCATTATTATTATCAGTGCTAAAGACATTTTTAAACAATATTCTTTTTTGTTTGTTTTGTTTACTGTGATGTATGAAAGTCAAAAGTCGAAGCTAGAGATTTGGGCTTGTAGCCCAAAGGTTGCAGTTTCAAGTCTCAGGTCTTCCAGCGATTGTTTGTGGGGGGAGTGAATGATCTGTACTCTCACCACCTTCAACACCACGACTGAGATGAGACCCTTGAGCAAGGCACCAATCCCACAACTGCTCCCTAAGCACCACACTAATGGTTGTCCAGTTGGTGTGTGTTCCCTGTGCATGTGTGTTTGTGTGCTCAGTTGTACGGGTAAATGCAGGGCACAAATTCTGAGTATGGGTCACAGTGTGTGTTTTATTATTGCTGTATTACATATTATTCAATTAACTACTTAGGTTATGCTTTCATATAACAATGTCTGCTTGAATTTAATTAGTGCTTTGTAGTTCACCACGAGAGAATTGTAGGGTCAAAACCTGAAAAACTCTCAAGATATACCAATGTAAATCTGATAAAAAAATAAATAATTGACTCCATCCCATTGAATTATTAATCATGAATGTACTTCGCATGCTTCAATGAAACCCATTATGACATTATTGTAACCAGTGTAACGTTGCTGAGCTTTCATTTTAGCGCCTACTCACTGTTTCTATTTACAATTCACCTCATTCGGTTTGAGACATACTTTAATCCTGTGACACCAAAACCTGAACTTTTAAGCTATTTATTTTAGTAATGTTAGCCAGATGACCTTCAGTCTAATCCATGGATTAGTGTGCAGTCGTCTGGTGTTGACATTGATCTGTTTTCCTCCGCGCCAGAAATGGTTAAATGATATGCCTTCGTGAGAGACTGGTCTCCAGTCAGCACAGACTCCAATAGAAGCACATACTGCTTTTATCCCAAAGATTGGACTGCCAGCTGCAACAATTAGGATCTCAAGGAGGACAGGCAGATTACATTTGCATTGGTATAGCTCATGTCTGTGGCAATGTCGCATATAGCCGGCTTCCAAAGTTGTGCATTATTTGGAAAGGATACGTGCACACACCTCCATTAAATGCAAATGCTGGAAATATGATCCACAAATTTGCTTTTTAAGTGTAAAGGATCAAGACAACTGAATCGGGTCATCCAATTTTGAAGTTTGCTGTGAAATGCACATAGATGTTATGCATAGGGTGAAGTATTTTTTTGCTAGATGAAATCTTCTCACACTGTTACCTTAGAAACACAGTGGTGGATCAGAAAACATACAGAAACACAGATTCAGATGCAATTCTGAATCATTGTGAATGCACTTGTCATTTTAAACTTGTTTAATCACATTTTCTAGACACAAATCTCTCCATGATGTCATTAATAACCTTCTAAATTAAGCAATAAAATAAATAAATGTATTTATTTATTTTAAAGAGTTCCTATTATCTATTAAAATGTCATATTTTGGTTTTCGGGTCTTCAATAGCAAGCTGATATGCGTGCAAGGTCAAAAAACACTTTAATTGTCTTGTAATATGCATTTATGTTTACCTAATTATCCCATCAACTACCGTATGATTTGTTCAGCGATGAATTTGTTCCCAAACCCCTCTTTAGCATGATGCTTATCTGCACTGATTGGATTAAACACCAGCATTTTGCTCTATTCTTAACCATAAGTAAAAACAATGACAAACATTCAGTATTAATCCAAACAAGGGCAAAAGCTGAACTATTTTAAAACTTGACCGCAGCACGTGTAGGAACAGCTGACGGTGGCCATAGCAAAAACAAATGGCAGAGAATCGCGAGCTTACAAATGCATTTAAATCCGTAAAGAAATCGACATGTGACGCGTTTACAAAGTGCCGTTAAACGTGATATGTGAATATAAAGAGTTAACCAGATACAGTACAAGCCACGTGGAGCGATTAGAAGCAACAAAACACAATTAAATACATATTTGCAAGCTAGAGAAAATGGGCAATCATTTTAATCACACTTCACTTACACTTCTGAAATTGAGGAAGACACTGATCCATGAACTGTGTACTAATTTGAAGTTCCTGTCAAGCTTTGACAACGTCCTATACATCGGTAGTATTTTCTGATCTTCCATTAACAAATGGATTACGAATTCCATTGCATTAATTATTGCATTAATTCAGTCATAATCAGTCCCACACACACCTGTACTCCGCTAGTGTTTGAAGGGAAAGGCTCGTACACATTTTACCGGATCCGGCACTTCATATTTGGTATTGTTTCATGTCGAGGTCGATACGAACAGGCAAATGATCCAGACGAACAACGAATCATTTAAACGACTCTGAGTCAAATTTTTTATTAAAAAAATCTGTATTTTGGTGCACTTTCAGATTTAAACATCAGCTGGAGTTTTCATTCACTCAGAGCTGTGTTGCACACTGCATGGAAGGTCATTTTCAAAAACCCATAATAGGGGCTCTTTAATTATTTCGATGGAAAAACTTCTGTTCCTTCTCGTGCTACCAATGACAGCTTACCTCTGTACGGACAGCATTACCGGTGTTACCAGTTTGGCCAGTAATTTGACATGCACATGCGCAAATGGACTTGGGATGTGGAGCGGAGTGGACAGCAATAACAGGGTTAGAGTTCCGGTGAAGAACGACTCTACCAGGTAAAACAAAAGCAAAAAATAAATAAACAAATCATTAACAGGTTGAAAACATGGTAAAAATGTTGTAAAATCTGCTGTGACAGCTTTTCTTTTCTAAATCAATTTTAAAAACACCATTGTTTGGGTTTAGGGAAGGCAGTGGGTAGGTCAGGTGGTCAGTAGATATCAAACTGGTCAACTGAAATGCATTTTGCGGCTTCTGGGGGATTTACGTGAAAAGAGGACATGCAAATGGAAATTCGAGATCATCGAAAAGTGTATATAGCGGCTTTAGCTGGATTTGCAAAAGCAAATAATGCAAGCAGACTTAGCTCTGGCTACGTATGTTGTGGTCCCTAGAAATATAGGAATTTTTGACTATTCTTCTAGAAGTCTGTTTGTTCAGACATTAATATTGAACAAGACAGTCTGATTCATGATCTAAATCACCCCAAAGGTGTTCTATTTGGTTAAGGTCAGGACTCTGTGCAGGCCAGTCAAGTTCATCCACACTAAATTGTCGATGTCTTTATGGACCTTGCTATGTGCATTGGCGTGCAGTCATGTTGGAATAGGAAGCAGACTTCCTCAAACATTTCTCACAAAAATGAGAGAAATTAATTGCTTAAAATGTCTTGGTATGATGAAGCATGGTGGCGCAGTGGGTAGCGCTGTCGTCTCACAGCAAGAAGGTCACTGGTTCAAGCCTCGGCTGGGTCAGTTGGCATTTCTGTGTGGAGTTTGCATGTTCTCCCTGTGTTCGTGTGGATTTCCTTCGGGAGCTACGGTTTCCCCCACAGTCCAAAGACATGTGGTATAGATAAACTGCGTAAGCTAAAATTGTCTGTATGTATGTGAATGAGAGTGTATTGGTGTTTCCAGTGATGGGTTACGGCTGGAAGGGCCTTCACTGCATAAAACATATACTGGTTCATTCCGCTGTGGCGACCCCAGATTAATAAAGGAACTAAGCCGAAAAGAAAATGAATGAATACTGAAGAATCAATAGTTTCTTACAGTGGAACTATAAGGGGCCAACCCCTGAAAAACAACCAACACCAGAACCCCCCACCAAATGCAGTCAGGCAAGTACCATTCTGATGGCAATCTCCAAACCCAGACTCATCTATTGGATGGCCGGATAGAGAAGTGTGATTGGTCACTCCAGCAAAGACATCTCCACTGGTCTAGAGTCCAGTGGAGGCCTGCTTTACACTACTTCTTACAATGTTTTGCATGGCTCTTGGTGATGTTAGGCTTGAATGGAGCTGGCCATAGAACGAAGCTTGGCCATAGAATCCCATTCCTTGAAGCTCTGTATGCACTATCCTTGAGCTAGTCTAATGGCCACAAGAAGCATGCAATTTTTTAACCACTGACCCAGCAGAAAGTTTTTGAATTCTGAGCATTTTACCTGAACTGAGTTGCTGTTACTTTCGTTTTTTTAATTTTGTTAGAAGAGCATAACAACAGTTGGCAGTGGATTATTTATTAGTGGAAAGATTTTCACAAATTTGTTGAAACTTATTACACATGTAGCATTCTATCACGGTAAACCCCTTGAACTCTTTCACAAATGACTGAAGAAGCAGATTGCATGCCTGGGTGCTTGGAAGGGATTTGAACACATGAATTCAATGATTTGGAGGGGTGTCTGCAAAATATTATACACCTTTTTTATTCAGACTTTTTTTAATTACCAATTAATTAAATAATCATGCACCCTTTTGAACAGGAAACATAATACAAAACCTATTAGTAACTTTTTTAGATCTTTATAAATGAAAAACATCTTCATGGTCCTACGTGCTTTAAAATCATACAACAGGAAGAGCTAGACAAAATTATAAATAGCTCTAAATCAGCTACGTGTATATGGACCCAATTCAACAAAGTTACTGAAAGAATTGCTACCTGTTATAGGAGAACCTCTTCTTAACATTATCAACTCTTCTTTATCTTTAGGCCATGTTCCAAATCCCTACAAGTTAGCTGTTATTAAACCTATTATTAAGAAACCACAACTGGAACCCAGCAACTTAGCTAATTATAGGCCTATTTCAAACCTTCCATTTATATCTAAAATACTAGAAAAAGTTGTTTCTGCTCAATTATGCTCCTTTCTGCAGACCAACAATGTTTTTGAAGTGTTTCAGTCAGGTTTCAGAGCTCATCACAGTACAGAAACTGCATTAGTGAAAATAACCAACGATTTACTCTTAGCTGCTGACCAAGGGTGCATCTCTCTATTAGTTCTACTCGATCTTAGTGCGGCATTTGACACCATTGACCATGGTATCCTTATTAATCGCTTAAAGTCTACAGGTGTCCAAGGACATGCCCTACAATGGTTTAAGTCATACTTATCTGACCGTTACCAGTTTGTAAATATAAATGGACAGCCTTCACAAATCAGCCAGTAAAATACGGGGTGCCTCAAGGATCAGTTTTAGGCCCTTTACTGTTTACAATATACATGCTACCCCTGGGAGACTATTAGAAGACATGGGATCAGCTTCACTGCTATGCAGATGATACTCAATTATATATTTCAACAAACCTGACGAGACGTCTATCTGTCCAAGCTAACTGAGTGTATTAAAGATGTTAAAGACTGGATGACCAACAATTATCTTCTCTTAAACTCAGACAAAACAGAATTATTACTTATTGGGCCTAAATCCTGTACACAGCAGATCTCACAACTCGATCTACATTAGAGGGATACAAAGTTAGCGTTAGTTCTACTATAAAAGATCTGGGTGTCATATTAGACAGCAATTTAACTTTTAAAATCATATTTCCCATGTCACAAAAACTGCTTTCTTTCATCTGAGAATATAGCTAAGTTACGAAGTATGCTATCCATCTCAGATGCAGAAAAGCTAGTCCATGCTTTTATGACTTCTAGGCTGGACTACTGTAATGCTCTGTTGCTGGCTGCCCAGCATCCTCTATTAACAAACTTCAATTAGTACAAATGCAGCTGCCAGAGTTTCTAACCAGGTCTAGAAATTTACATCACCCCAATTTTATCCTCCTTACACTGGCTGCCTGTTAAGTTTCGTATGAATTTAAAATATTGCTTCTTACATATAAAGCTCTAAATAATCTAGCTCCTGCTTATCTAACCAATCTTCTGTCTCGCTACAATCCAACTCGCTCTTTAAGATCTCAAAATCAGGACTTCTGTAGTACCTCGAATAGCAAAGTCGAGTAAAGGAGGTCGAGCCTTCTCATTTATAGCTCCTAAACTCTGGAATAGCCTTCCTGATAACGTCCGAGGCTCAGACACACTCTCCCAATTCAAAACTAGATTAAAGACCTATCTGTTCAGTAAAGCATACACTTAGTGCACCACTTAGGGGGCTTCCACACAGGTTATGCATCTTGCTGATATACACTGTGAACATCAGCTACGCTAATTATTTCTTTATTCTCCATTTCCACCTGGGATACTCTTCCCGAGGCCCTCAGACTATGCAGAGTCACTGATTCGATCCAAGACCAACGACGAGATGATCCCAAGGTTTCCATATCCTGGACCTGGCCGAATCCTGAACAACTACTGCGATGGTCATGGAAGAGTGGAGAACATGAGACGTTTCCTATGACGCTCCAGAGACAGACGAGTCTTCGCTGAGGCCAGCTTCCAGCCTCCGCCACTGAGACTGCAGCTCTGCACAAGACGTTTGGCCAGCGGAGAAATTAAAATGGTGTGCCCAACTGAGCCTGGTTTCTCTCAAGGTTTTTTTTCTTCACTTCCGCCTTTAGTGAAGTTTTTTTTTCCCTCTCCGCTGTCGCCACTATTGTGGCCAGACTTTTAATGCATGTTTAGTGATCACACATTTCACTTCATTACAGTAGTATTCATAAAAAAAAAAAAAATAAATAAATCAAAAATGTCTGAGCTGATTTATTTATTTAGTCTGCTGAGAATTGTGTCGTTCACACGAGCAAAATAGCTTGTCTTGACATTTGTGTGGGCTTCCATTAATGAATATGAAATTTGGACGTGCCTCCTTACACGCGTACAAGCAAAGTGATTTGTTATGCCTGAAAGTAGTTTCGGAAATAGCAAATGTGTGTCCAAATTAATAGCACTGAAAAGCAGGTATTAATCTGATTTGTCTGTGTGCGTTGGCTGCTCTCATTGTGGGAAAATGAAGACAGAACAGAAAATGCATACACGGTCTCAGCTCTGCCTGTCTGCTGGCATGCATTAATGTGATCTGGAATGGAAATTGCATTGTTGCGTATAACAATCATAACTAAACTTAATATATCATTGAATAAACAAAGACAAACAAAAATAAATCTGAGACAAGAAAGTATGCCGCATCTTAATTTCCAATTTCAAGGTTTTTGTTTCTGCTATTTAACAGTTGTTTTCCCCACTATGCTTTATGAATAACTTCAGTCTTTGTCAATATATTTGACTTTGACTTTATTCCACTAGTGGACATGTATCTTTGGCTTCACCACTTTAGTTACATCAGCATTCACATCACATATACTGTATCACAAAAACAAGTAGCTCAAATATATTCAGTTTCATCGTATAAATCACATTAAAAACTCAATTATCCCTATTCATACTTGAAAGCCAGTATTTAAAATTCTAACGGCAGTCGGCACACACGATAGTTCATACACATTTTTTCTTTACTTGAGGTTGGCTAAAATGTCTTTTTGATGGCAAAAGTTGAATTTTATCTTTAAGGGATGGGAACAATGTTCAGTAATGACATGTGCTTTCTATTTAATTCTCATTAGATACATTTCATTTTGTTGTCTTTGTGGTTTGCCTACAATTGCACTGGCAATTTTTGCTACTCAACAGTTTTTTCTTTTCTTTAACTACACTGAAAAAAATTATTCAAAGACGATTACTTGGATTTACTAAATTTTTTTACGCTAAGTGGTTGTAAACAATTTATTTGGGCTGAATTTAAACAAACAAATTAAGTTGAACATTGTTCAATTTAACTTGTTTATTTAATCGAATCATATTAAAACTCACTACACTTTCATCCAAATGTTTATATTATATCGTCTCCAAAATATATTGAATCACACCAAATTGTTGTTACCCCCTGATAAGATATAATCTTTGCATTGTTTTTAAAAAAAATACATACAACATTTCCTGCGAATGTCAATTTACTATCAATAAATGTTCCTAAATATTTAAAACATCCATGTGTCTCTATTTGATGTCTCTCAAGAACCAGAGGTTTCAGCTCTTGAGTATGAACTAGTTTGTCCGTGCTAACCATCTCCTTGGTTTCTTTTTTAAATAAAAAAAAAAAGTATCATTATTTATCTCAAGTGAACTCATTTTACCTATAATACAAGGTAGCTCCCTCTTGGGGTGGCCTGCAGCTCCTTACATCCAATAAAGCTGGAACTCTTATGTAATCTGTATGGACACACATGATGTAACAAAGCATAAATGAACAGATGTTATTATTATTAGTAAATGAGCTAACAAAAGGTAACAATAAACAGAGATGATCATTATCTGACACTAGTGAACTAATAAAATTAATTTATATTAATACATACTGTAACAAGTGCTAATTGTTCAGTAATGTTAGTCAATGCATTAAATGGTTAATTTACCCATAAATCACAATTCTGTTATTAATTTTCCATGTTGTTCTGAGACCCTCATTTATCTTTAGAACTAAAATGAAGGTATTTTAAATGAAATCCGAGAGCTCTCCTACACTTCATATGCTATGTATGTCTTATATAAAGAAAACACTGTCTGAACATTCCATGTGACTTCATCGGTTAAACTGTATTCATACAAGTCTCCAAACTCTTTTTTAGTGCCTAACTATGTGTATTTTAAACATATTTATTTGTGTAAATATGATTCTGTTAGCCTATATTTTCTCTTCTAAGTCAGTAGGAGCAGGGTTACAGTTTTGTTTTGTTGTTGTTTTTACAAAAGTTTTCTTGGAGCTTCATATGAGTTCATTTGTCAAATACAAGTCAAATAGAATGTTCTCACAATGTTATTTGTTTCTTTTCTAGACTTTCTGTACCTTTACTTGATCATTGAAGGTCTTAGGAGATTGGAACAACATGAAGGTTGAAAATCCTTTTGGCAAACTTATGTGTGTGTGTTGTTTCAATATTTGTGTTTTATTTTCATTTGTTTTTATTCATTTATTCTTCATTTAATTATTTTATTTAATCATATGACCATTTGTAATTTATATAATTATCATTATTATATCATGTTATTGATCATTAGTTAATGACTTGATTCTTATTATTGATTAATTATCATTTAATTATGTTTTTATATTTATTATAAATATTTTCATATAATTATTGCTTTACTTTTATTATTTCATTTTTCCATATTGTTATAATCTTATGACTGTGTGAATTCAAGCGACACTTGTTTTCATGAGATAAGAGAATGTGTCCATTTCAAGGTCTGTAATAAAAAAAGTCTCTGGACAATGTTGTGAAGCAGTGATTTTCCATTGCTGTTGCTTGTGGTGTAATAAGACTTGTTAAGAGACTGGTTAACAGGTTTGGGTATTGTATGCTCCACTGGCTTGTTGTCTGGATACCCAGAGAAACAGACATTTTCTGACAGGATCTGGCATCGGGGCTAGATCTTGTTTATCTGGCGTGAAAAGTTTGCTCTAACAGGGTGAACATTTTGGGTGAACTAACCCTTGAACTAATTTCAACTAATGGAACTTATTGTACAGCCTACCAAAATGTAAGCAGCACAAATTGTTTCCTGAACACCAAAAAGCATATCACATGGGTTTCTGAATGACTATCTGCCACTGAAGCCTAGAGTAATAGCTGCTGATAGTCCAGAGGAGTTTCAAAGAAATAATTTAAATGAATTAATTAGGGGAGAGTGGGGCACAACGTATATATTATATATATATAATTTTTTTTACCAACAACACACAAGCCTTTCTTACAAATGAGCTCTGCTTGTATGATTGCCGAACTATGGTTTCTGTGCAGTATTGCCAAAAGTGCCAGGAGTAAAAATGTTACTATTTACCCCATCGGCGGAGCAAGTTGTAACAGACAGAGGGTTAGTTGTAACACATGCTTAAAAAGGCAGATTTCACATAATTGATTTAAAAGTAGTAGCTATATTTCCTCAGTTATTGGCTCATTATTTTTCTATTCCACATACCTCAGTATTTCAGTGTTTATTTATTGGAAAAACACATTTGAATTTATTTGTATAATTATCCATTTATCCACTGTTATACAATGTATTTATTTGCATTTTCATATAAAAGGTTCTCAACATTACACCTAAAAAAATAATAATAATTTGTTGGTTTGATTGGTGTCCAACAGTGTGTGCCTTATTTGTAACACCATGTTACAACTACCCCCTCTGTGTCGTGTTTTCCTGGCTTACAGTTACTGTGTTTTTTACATCTTTCAGATGTTATCACAACAATATAAGATTCACGTACATACTTTCACAGATTTTTTTTTAAATAAAAAAATACAGAGATAATAGAAAATACTTTTATAGAAAATACTTTTAAGTACATAAAATACTTTTTATGCTGCAAAAATGGTTTCTCTTTTGCTTCTCATCCAAATTTCTGAACTTTTTTCAATAATTGGCTGGAAGACGTATTCACTGTGGTGAAAACCTTGGAAGGATGCCATGGTTAACCCTGAGCAAATACCTTAAAACTCCGTGTTACATTTAACCCCACGTTACTTTGTGCCCCGCACTACCCTACACTTACAATAAATAAATTACACAAAATATAAACCTTTTTATTGTTATATTGTTTCACAATGTCACTTTTTTACTACTGCATATTTGATCAAATAACTCATTATCTATTGCATTAGATGTAGTTACTACATCAAGATGATCTCCCTATGAATCACTCTCTACAGTTAACAGCAGAATATTCACTTTTCCAATGTGAAAAGCCTGTTAGAATGTGATGCTTTATGCTCCTCTCCGTTTGGGCCTCCATTAGCATGTCACTTCAGTCTTTCTGTCACTGGGTCCCAGGGGCCAAGCATTAAGGGCCAGTTCAGCCCTTCAATCTGCCGGTCCTGGAGGTTGAATTCTCATCTCAACCAAGCTCCAGACGAATAAGTCACGAAATGAGGCGAATCATCCTGCTACTTAATTACAAAACAGGCCAGGGTGATGCAGCGAGGCAAAGTCTGGCTCAAAGCTCTACCGTGATAGATTTCATGAATGAAGAGCTCGCCAGGCACCCCCGAGGCTTGCATTTCTCAAGTTATACTTCTACATTTGTTTACATCCTAAAACGGAGGATGCTTGTCCTGCTTAGTCATCTTTCTTCATGCCTGCAGACCATCATTGTGATCAGTTTTGGCCCTTGGACTGCAGCTCAAAGTGTACATTAAGATTAAACCAGCAGCCCTGAGGGTTATCAGGGACTTTTATGGCTTTTTTTTTTGTTCATTCACCTGCTTCCTCTTCTTCCAACATAGGCTCATTCTTAAAAAGCAGTCCTATATAAGTTTCTGGGGAGATGGCCAGAGATGGCTGCATTTCATCTTTCAAACAAATGATTCGATATGACGCCAATCCTGTTCTTGCTAACCAGCTGACCGCTTACCTGCACGTGGATGGCATTCCCACTGATACCAGTTTGTCCGGTAGCTCGAAATGTACGCCGGCAGTCTTGAGATGCAGTTGACCGCAATGATAGGGTTCAAGTCTGGTGAAGAACAGTTCCAGAAAGCGGGTAAGACAAAAACAGATGCCAAAAAATAAAATAAACAAGTAAATAACAGAGTGATATTGTGGTAAAATCTGAAATCGTGGTAAAAAAAAAAAATCAGGCAAGGGCTTTTCTTTTTCTGGATTTATTTCAAAACTTATCAGTTGGGTTTAGGAAAAGGGGTGAGCGGCTCAATAGGTGCTTTTCAAAATACTATTGGTTGGGATTAAGGAAGAGGGAGGGTGGGGCGTCTAGTCAGTCAGTCAGTCAGTCAGTCAGTCAGTCAGTCAGTCGACAGTGGCCTCTGGTGGAATTGCGTGAGAACAGCAGGTGCAAGGCACTCACGAGAGAAATTTGTGATTTGAAAAAGCGTACACAGCAGCTTCTAGTGCATTTGCGAAAACAAAAACTGTAAAAAAACGTAGCTCCTGGGACGTATTTTGCTCACTCCAAACATGTATATAGGGGTACGTTTTCAGAGTGAGCCTGGGTTGTCTTCTTCCTTTTTTTTTTTTTTTCTGGAACTCTTGGTAAAGGAAAGGAAGAATCTTGTGGATTAGGGCAATATGACACAAACCTCATATCATTACACAAATCATTGCATATCCTGGAATACACACACACACACATATATATATATATATATATATATATATATATATATATATATATATATATATATATATATATATATCACAACATAGTACATTTTTCTTAATCGTTTATATCCATTGAGTATATGGAAAGAAATGGGAAGAACTTTCTTTTTTTCACATTTTAAAGTATATACTCAATTCACTCATTCACATGTGATCATATTTCTCACTTTACTTAAAACTTATTTAGAAATGTTTGGTTATGTAGAAATATAAAACAAATATAAATTAATGAAACATAAAACACTTTAAAAAAATAATGATTAAAGGCCAAAGATAAATAGAAAATTGCTAATTACAATGCAAAATGTAAACATTGTAGTTTGTAGATTCAAACTTTCTCACAATGCTGTTATTCATGTTTCTGTCTGCATCCCACGATGGCTTATAATATTGCACATATAAATGCTAAAAAAAGTATTACAGTAAACAATGTATTTTGCAACGTCACTATATAAATGATGAAACTGTGACTTTTTTCCCCCTAGGATTAGTATTTCTATCACTGCTTGAGTACAAACTGGCCCAGCTCTCTGTTTCCTAGCTCTGTCTGTCAATGGATCACCAGCTTTCTGACAGATAGACAACAGCTAGTCAGAGAATGGGCAAATCACATCCGACAGCCGCACCATCAGCATGGTGCCCCCCAGGGATGTGTTCTTCTCACACTGCTCTTCTCCCTGTACACCAACGACTGCACTGCAAAGACCCCTCATCAAACTCATTAAGTTTGCAGACGACACTACTGTTATCGGCCTCATCCAGACGGTGACGAGTCTGCATACAGACAGGAGGTGGAGCGGCTGGCGTTATGGTGCAGATACAACAACCTGGAGCTCAACACGCTCAAAACAGTGGAGATGATAGTGGACTTCAGGAGAAACCCCCCTGCACTCCCCCCAATCACCATCATGAACAGCACTGTGGCTGCAGTAGAGTCTTTCAGGTTCCTGGCCACCACCATCTCTCAGGATCTGAAGT
This sequence comes from Danio aesculapii, assembly GCF_903798145.1. Classification (NCBI taxonomy): domain Eukaryota; kingdom Metazoa; phylum Chordata; class Actinopteri; order Cypriniformes; family Danionidae; genus Danio; species Danio aesculapii. The sequence goes on along the minus strand of NC_079441.1, from coordinate 42,826,580 downwards.
GGGACATTCATATAGACTCTATTGTGAAGAAAGCCCAGCAGAGACTGTACTTCCTTCGTCAGCTGAGGAAGTTCAACCTGCCACAGGAGCTGCTCGTACAGTTCTACTCAGCTGTCATCCAATCCATCCTCTGCACTTCAATCACTGTCTGGTTCGGCTCAGCTGCCAAAACCGACCTCAGTAGACTAAAGCGAATAGTCCGGACTTCTGAATGAATCACTGGCACAACTCTTCCTACACTTCAAGAACTGTACTCTTCCAGAGTGAGTAAAAGGGCTCGCAAAATCACTCTGGACGCCTCACACCCAGCACACTACCTGTTCGAACTGTTACCGTCTGGTCGGCGCTTCAGAGCACCAAGCACAAAAACAGCCAGACACAGGAAAAGTTTCTTTCCTCAGGCTGTCTACCTTATGAACAGTTAAATATTCCCCTACTGTGCAATAATATGTGCAATTTTTTTCTCATACGCACTTGTACACAGCACCTTATATCAATATACAATGCAATACTCTCTACATTCGCACTTGTACACAGCACCTTATAACCTGTATATTTATAACAATCTGTACATACAACTCAACATCCAGGGTTCTTCACTAACCACATCTGTTTAATGTTCATTCATTTTTTATTATTATTTTATTTAATTTTTTGTTTTGTTATTATTTTGTGTTGTCACTTGTCACTTTATGTACACTGGAAGCTTCTGTAGCCAAACAAATTCCTTGTGTGTGTGAAGCACATTGGCAATAAAACTGATTCTGATTCTGATTCTAAAAGAGCTGTTGACGTGGAATTGAACCAGATTTTCCACAAAATACATAAATACAAACATAAAAATTAGACAAAAAAAGTTATGTTTAAAAACAATGAAATGACACAAGGAGAAAGTACTGAACTACTGAAACATATTTAATACTTCATATAAATACTTTTTTGGTGTTGCCAGCTTAAAGATGACTCTCATATGGAGAATGACATCACATGCATGGCTTGATTATTTTAAGTTTTTATTTTTTCTCACAGAATTCAACAGTGTAAAAATCTTGATAATTCTATGGGTCTCGTCTATCTAATCTGAGCTTTATTTTGTGCTCTATATTGAATTCAGTTGAATTCGAGTCAGCAGATTGGCTAGTTCTTATACAGCTTTTCTTTCTCTGAAAGCATTTAAGAGTTTCTTTAGCGGATCTTTGTCTTGCTGAAATGTCCACCCTGGTTTCATCTTCATCATCCTGATAATGTAGATGTTGGACTGAAACAGCTAATATTAATTTACAATAACAAAGATCAGAGGTTTGCTTAATAACTACTTAGAGATTTCAGCTGATGTCTGGGCTTTCACAGGCATTCTACACCTTCATTTCTTCATGTTTTTTTTTTACGCATAACTTAATTTGTAAAGTAATTAGATTTGTTTTCTTTGCATATATTTTTGGCTTTTACCAACATCCGGTGAAAATTCAACAGCACCAATAGAAATTTGTTTTCTGAAAAAATGGTGACATGTTTAAAACTTATTTCCCCCACTGTATACTCATATTGCACAGCCCATATTGTGGATGAAAAAAGTAGGCCCTAGTTCAGATGTAGCGTAGGCCATCTGAGGCAGTTTGGAGGTAGAGAATGTTAATTAGTTCCCTGTGTTTGCAGCCGATAGCATGATTTCCATTTGACTCCCGCAGATTCCAGGATTGGAGAAGGCTGGCATTAAAGGCTATAAAGCTCAGGCTCAGAGCATTTCTTAAGGAATCATTGCCTTTCTTTCATTATCAGACTAATCAGTTGGCTGAGATGATAATGACTCTTGTGTCTTCTGCTCTTGTTCTTCCTGCCAGTTCTGTTTATTTAGCCTCTAAATGTAAATGTCTAATTAGGCCGGTTAGGCTCAATCACTTTTAGAATGGTGTGAATTGCCTCAAAACATGTTCAAATTACTTCCCATTTCTCCTTTGCTTAGCACGAAACAAACATTAGACTACACCAACCAAAGCCAAGGGGATACATGAACAGATATGGAGAGATTAAGAGATTAATTGACAGTTTTGTAGAATATTTGAGAGAGAACAATTAGGTTGGTAAGCATCAAGCTGGGTGTTTTCGGTGGTTTGCCTGTGGACGTTGCAATTTAGCTGCAGTGATTTGTCCTATTTGTGTTTGTGACTAAATATGTTTACTCAAACAAATATAATATTTCAGACATAGATTTTGATCTTTGATTTTGAGGAAAACTCACAGACTGACATAAAAAATGACTAATAACATTGATTTATTAAATAAACTATGTTTAAAGGCCATACAAATGTAGTTTTTAGACTTTTGGTTTTACAAATGTTTAACCAATGAGAAATATTAAAAACAGCTTGTGATGCCATATCTTTATATTTCCATTAAAGGGATATTTCACCCAAAAATTAAAATTACCTCACCATTTCCTCTCCATCATGAGGTTTTAAACCTTTATAAGTTATTTTATCTGCTGAACACAAAAGAAGATTGAATGCTGGTTGATGGCACCCATTGACTTCCATAGTAGGAAAAAAATATGTGGATGTTAATTGGTACCATTAACGAGGATTCTTCAAAATATCTTATTATGTGTTCAACAGGAGAAAGAAGTTCAGATAGGTTTTCCCTAGATCAAGTGAAGTAAATGATGGCAGAGATTGGCAGTTTTGGGTGAACTATCCCTTTAAATAATCAAATTGACAGTATAATTTTCAGTTCTGCTTTTTGCAATGTAAAGGTTAATAAAGAACTGATTGTTTGGATAAAAGCATTTTCTTTACTCAAATAACATTTTATTCTGTAAATGCAAATGTTGTATGAATTTGATGAATAAAGAGGTTTTTTTTATTTAGCATTTGTCATTGAATTACAGCCAGTACTGTCTTAAATAAACATTGCATAGCACTTCATCTTTCATAACGTTATATTTTGGCCAAATGCATTCAAGGATAGAAAAACTGAGCACCTGCATGGTTAGAGTGAACTTTGTAACATGTAAGTTGATGAAACTGTAATGCAATACATGTACCTCTTCACATTCTGCCATTCTATGGATGGACAATATATACACTACCGGTCAAACGTTCGGGGTCTGTAGGATTTTTAAATGTTTTAAAATAAACTTCTCCTGCTTACCAAGGCTGCATTTGTTTCATCAAAAATACAGTACAATTTGTCAAATTGTGAAATGTTCTTGCACTATAAAATAACTGTTTAAAAGTAGTTTATATAATTTAATTTAATCATTTATTCCAGTGATTTTACTGGTTTTCAGCTTCATTACTCCAGTCACATGATCATTCAGAAATCACTTTATTATTATTATTATTATTATTATTATTATTATTATTATTATTATTATTATTATTATTATTATTATAGTCAATGGTAATAGTAATAAAAGCAATAATGACTGGAGTAATAATTTAATTTGAATCTACAGACAATATGAACGCACTTATTTAAAATTCTAATAAATATTTAACATTTTAACATATTTTTTTTCTACATTTAATAAATGGTGCCTTGATAAACAGAATAATTTTCTTTAAAAAAATATGAAAAAAATAGTGTATGGTAGTAGTTTGTATATATATATTCATTCATTCATTTTCTTTTCGGCATAGTCCCTTTATTAATCCGGGGTCGCCACAGCAGAATAAACCGCCACCTTATCCAGCACATGTATGTACACATATGTAGCGGATGCCCTTCCAGCTGCAGCCCATCTCTAGGAAACGCAGGGAGAACATGCAAACTCCACACAGAAAGGGCAACTGACCCAGCTGAGGCTCAAACCAGCAACCTAAAAAAAAAAAAAAAAAAAAAAAAAAAAAAAAAAAAAAAAAAAAAATATATATATATATATATATATATATATATATATATATATACTGTATACACACACACATATATATATATATATATATATATATATATATATATATATATATATACAGGGCTTTACATTAACACCAACCTGCCTAATGCGGCTAGATTTCAGCTCTGGCGGGTCAGACAGTCACCTCCACTAGCCACTTTGGCAGTTTGAAACCAATTTTTAAGTTGTTGTTTTCCTAAAAGCAGGGTTCGACAATAAGGATGATCCAATATGCATGCAAGTGTGATCTTAGAATCGAGAAGCAGTGCGACTGACAAAACTAATAGTGTTCACAATAGCAAAAGAAAGCAGGTGAATGTCAAATGAGAGGATGATCACTTGCGCTAAAAGCTAATGTGATGCGCGCGACTGTTTAAAAAGCGTGAAGCAACTGTACTTAGAAACACAACTGGTGAGATCGGTTCTCCTTCAAATAGACTAGACAAAAAGTTTTGCTCATGCACCCACAGTCTTGCAGCTTTCAAGAGCTCCAGATTTGTGTTTTGTAAGCAGCACCGGTTTCTTTCGCTTTGACCATTCTTTGAACAGATTATTAATGGGCCTAATGTTAACCATGTGGTGTGATCATCCTTTCATTATCACACACAGTATGTTTTTCACTTGCTTTTTATTGCTTAGTTTATTTTTGTTAATATCGTTTAATTATCTTTTTTGTACAATAACATTGGTTTCATGGGAATAATTCCCCATTTATGTGGAGTTAACAGGTGATCTGGAACCTTCAGCCAGAACCGATTACTGTGCATATTTTAGATGCATGATAATAATTATTTTTAATGGTCAATTTATTTATTTATTTATTTATTATAGAAATATTTTGTTAAATAAAAAGTATAGTATACAGCTATATTTTGCTTGTTTTGACACATTTAAATTTTGGGGCTAAGAAATAATTATTTATCTATGTTTGGAGAGATAAATTTGGGAATTCCTTAATTTTGAGCTCTGAAAAGTCATGTGAAATAAAAGCTAATTGCAATACGACACTGTGAAACCATGACCCATTTGCTCATGCTCATTAAGCAAGCTCATACACAATACACACAAAAGTGAAATGAATGAGGAGGCATGTGGACATAACCCAAAATCTAAATCGAGTCATTTTAGCTTGTCAAAGCAAATTTCTGCATTATAAAATGCATTTTCGCAACAACGAAATTGTACTAGCCACTCGGCTACTACTAGCCACAGTGGCTGGTGATCAAAAAAGTTAATGTCAAGCCCGGTATATATATATATACATATATATAAATATACATATTCCAAAATTCAATGGTCAACTTTTTGAGCTTGATTTTTTTTTAATGTTTATTTATTTAATCAGATAAAAAAGGTCAGCAGCACACAACTGATAAAAAATAATAATAATAAATAAAAAGTAAATATAATATAAAAATACAGTTTAGTTATTCAGCTATACCGCATTACAATAAATTAAAAACACATACATTGAGAAATTAACTGTTATTGTTTGATGTAAAGGATAGAACCAAATGATTTGATTGGGATGAGCTCAGACATTTTTAGTTCAAACTGAAGACTATTCCAGGGGTGCGTTTCCCAAACAACGACATGACTCGTGGCTGAATTATCATAGTACGATGCATTGTTTGGGAAAAGAACGATGTAGTGACGAGTGTTTTCCAAAACCGTAGTTTCTTTGTCGCAGATCCATCATTTAAACCATGTTAGTTATAATGTAAAATGCCAATAATGGCGCTCTAAATAGGGTGGAGTAACAACTTCTTTAGAGAAAGAACCCATACCTTTTTTTGTGTGTGTAAAATGATAGTGTTTTTGTTTAAAAAAAAATAAATAAAAAAATTATATATATGTATATATATATATATATATATATATATATATATATATATACATACATTTAGGCCCAATACAGTTTATATATTTCTTAATAAACAGCTTAATCAATAATAAATTAAAACTATTAACGTAGCCTATATATTTTTGTTTTCACAAGCTTTGGAGACGTAACGTAGATTCCGCTTTCCAAAGGTCATCTATAACTTTCATGATGAGCCACGGCTGCGCTCAAAATGGCATAAATGATTTCAAAGTGCACTACGAAGGGAGCTCAACTGCCAATATGAAAATCACTAAAACTGAATACTTTGTAGGGAAAGTAACGTAAGAGACATGACATTAATGTTTTTTTTTTTTTTCATTCTGAGTTTAAATGTTGCATGTTCAAAAGGAATAGGGCATAGAGGGATAACTGGATAACTAAAGCTCTAGAGGTGTCATTGCAATCGTAGAGGTATGCGATGCAGTTTGCGAATGATCATTGGAGCAATGGATTTGGGAAACATTAAATCAACAAACTATGTTTGTAGCAACGGAACTTGCGACCTTAGTTGGCTAACGATGATTTTTGGAAACGCACCCCAGGATGAGCGGGCTGCATGACTAAAGGCTCGCTTCCTTATTTCATTTCGAACCCGGGGGAACAGACAAATGATAAGTTTCACTTGAACATAGGGCATACTGGCTTTTTGACCTATGAAGAAGGGAACATAGACCAGAGTCATCCAGTGGGTGCACCTTCTTACATTCAGAGAAGGCCACTCAGCTTTGTCATATAGTTCACAATCATGAGTTAGTCTATGACAATAGCCTGTAACAAACCTCAGAGCGCTATGATAAACAGAGTTTAAAAGCTAAAGACATTTGGTTGAGGCATTTTGTGGTGAAACGGTAATAATGTAATGGCATATCCTAATGTCTGACTATTTATAAAGTCAGTAACTAACTGACGATGGCGTACTGCATTGCATTTCAGCAGCCTGATTCCTCAATAGAAAAGATTTAATTATTGGTCTTGTTTACCAGGTCACATCCGATCAGTTTTAATTTAATTGCCTTTTTTAAAACCAAGAATGTCACGTCCCGATGCAACACACACATATAAAAAAAGAACGGGTGGAAAAAAAGTCCGTAAACGTCTTGACTCTCACAATTAGATCAAATGCGGAGTCTAATCTAATTTGCTTTTATTATTTTCTCAAGACTCTAAGCATCCAACTTATTAGATTTAGGCTTGTAACTGCATGCCTTTCATGAAAGGTTAAAGAAGGTCTGTGCTGAATTAGAGACATGCAAGATGAATAATAACATCTAAACCCTTCAATCAGTTGGAAAAAAAAACAAATTGCCTTGTTTTGATTTGCAAAGGTGGACAACTTTATGTGCGTTCACTTGTATTAACAGGAGAAAATGTGTAAATACGGCGTACATAATATGTGTGAGAAACTCAGAGAAATGGAAAATGGAGGGAAGGGAGGTGCTTTCGTTTGCTATTGATCTAAACTTTGGCCTCTTCCCAGGAGAGACTCCCCTCTGTATGAGCGCACAGTGACCAATATAAGTTTAATCAGGGCCATGACGTGCACAATGCCGCTTTTAGATTACGCACAGACTTCTATTCAGTAAAATGATCCTGTTGTCTCTACTATGGAAGCGGAGAGAGAGTCAGAGTGGAGAATGATGCAAGTGGTTAAATAAATAAGCAAAGCGCTGTGATTTAATGGACGAGAGGGCCTATCAAATTCACTGTGGTTTCCTTCCTAAACAAAAGCACTCCTCATTCGCCCCCGTCCCAGCAGTCGCATATACTTTTATGGAAGAAAAATGTGCCTGGGTGTCACTAGCAGGGGAGAGGACTGCGTTCAGGTTTTTTTTTCTCTCTGTCTTTTTCTACCATCTTCCTTTCCTTGTAGAGGTATACCACAGCATTCTGGCTGCATGAGAGAGCGTGGCAAGGCTTCAATCAATGTCCACGGGCTGTTTCCTCTCAAACGACTATTCAGCACTATGCAGGAAATGTGCTCTGCAATCTACCAAACAATTCCACCACAGTGTGTGCCACAGGTTTTTATAGATGATCGGCACAAAGGCATCAGCTATTTTCAAGTCTTTACTGGGTTCCTGCACTGTTTCTAGATCTTTTATTTATTTCAAAAGTATATAAACAACAAAATAGACTGTTTATTCGAACACATCTGTTGTCTATTTATTCGCTCCACATGTGCAAGAAATATTTAAATAAATTACAGTGCAGTCAAATTTAATAGGATTTTGCACAAACCCTGGAAGCACAAGGTCTTTATGAACCAGTTTGTCAATCTTAACAGATTATGACCTCCTGCTGCATCACACACAAAAGAATAATCTTAATAGATGTTATTCCTTTAAATATTATACAAGCATACAAGTCATTTCATTGCAAGGCATTGTTAGATTGTTATGCTCTTATGCTCACATGATCACATGCATCCAATCTTCAGTAGATGCATTTCAGTAGATGCCATTTGCACCACAATGAAGTCGCCTGATCAATATTTAAATATATCATTATAAGTTTGTTTGTAGAATAAGTTTAAAGGCATATGGTTGATCTTTTCATTTGAAAATCCTGAATAAGCAGTTTCTCTGAAATAGTGAACTATTACCTTCTGAAAACAGCTATTAATAATTATATAATAATATTAATAGAATTTTTATTTATTATTCAATCATTCATTTTCTTTTAGGCTTAGTCCCTTTATTAATCCGGGGTTGTCACAGCAGAATGAACTGCCAACTTATCCAGCACATGTTTTACGCAGCAGATGCCCTTCCAGCTGCAACCCATCACTGGAAATCATCCATACACATGTATTCAAACGCATAGACTATGGACAATTTAGCTTACCCAATTCATCTATAGGGCATGTCTTTGGACTTGTGGGGGAAACCAGAGCACCCGGAGAAAACCCACACAAACACGGGGAGAACATACACACTCCACACAGAAATGCCAACTGACCCAGCTGAGGCTCGAACCAGCGAACTTCTTGCTGTGAGGTGATTGTGCTACCCACTGCGCCACCGTGATGCCCAATTATTTATTATTACATATATTATTGTAATAATAATATATATAATAATATTAATAATAAATTAGAATAACTCCAGAAAACCTCACAAAAGCTTTATACAAATCTGTGATGGAATCCAGGCTTTTGATGTTTCAACAGTTACTGTTAATATATTTTAACTGCCCAGGCTCATTGGAAATACCTCAGCCTACATTTTTGCAGAATGTAAAATACACCTCTGCATCCAGTGTACAATACTGCACAAGGTAAGTTACCAAGCAAACTGACCATGCCAGAAAATTCCATATGAAGATAGTGAGGTGATGCAAACATATGTGATTGCAAATTAATAACACCTTCAAAGTGTTTAGTGGTATTTATTAGCTAATCTATGAGATTTTGTTTGTTGTTTATTGTATATGACCATGTAAATATCAAAGTGTAAATAAACTGCCAGAGGCAGACATAAGTTTTGTAAGTGTATATACAGTTGAATTCAGAATTATTAGCCCCCCTTTGAATTTTTTTTTTCTTTTTTAAATATTTTCCAAATGATGTTTAACAGAGCAAGGAAATTTTCATAGTATGTCTGATTATATGTTTTCGCTAGAATAAAAGCAGTTAAAAAATTTTTATGAACCATTTTAAGGTCAAAATTATTAGCCCCTTTAAGCGAATTTTTATTTTGACTGTCTACAAAACTTGTGTATATTTATATATATTTTTTTATTAATTTATTTATTTTTTATTAATTTATAATATTAATTATATAATTATTTTATTAATATTTTCTTTTTCTCAGACTGCCAGGAGGCTTAAAACATGGATACATTATCCAAAGACTCCTGTAAAACTCCTGTAAAGCAAAGAAAATATTTCCAGAAGCATTGCTATTATTAAAACATAGCAGTTCAAAGTTCTTATCACCCCACACAGTGGCACAATAGTAAAACTGGGCCATCTTATTAAGTATTTAATAATTTTGTCTATGTGTGTATGTATGTATGTGTGTGTGTGTGTGTGTGTGTGTGTGTGTGTGTGTGTGTGTGTGTTTGCTTTGCACTTTTACAGCCTCGTGTTATACTTTGCAGTCACACGCTTTCGATTTATTCTTTCCATTTTCTTATATAAGTGAACACATGGAATGCTCGTCCACGTTTTAAAGTCCTCTCCATCACTGCAGTGTCTGCTTGTTGTTATTACTTTGTGTTTTTATTGCAGAAGAGAGAAGCTCAAAATGTGGCTTGCAGTGTAAAATCAAATGACATCAGAGTTTCCTTGCTTTCCGGGGGTCAGATATGGGATGGATTGTTTTCTTAAAGGAACAGAGCGGGTGTGAGTCAAACATGTATATTTTCATTTAGACACTGTACACGTGAACTACTTGGAAAGGTGGTTGCCCCTTTCATAACCCACCTATAGTGCTTTGCTTTTAATTATTTGCTCCAATCATAAACCTATTAACTTCCTAATTGGTTCCACGTGAAAATGGTTTCAAGTCTGGTATTAATCTAGTAGTTTGGATGGATTCAGACGGCAGCGTTTTTAGTAAACCCTTCTCTTTCTCTTTATGTGATAATTGCCTTTAACAGCCTGGATCTGGATTAATTAGCCCCCTTTGAAACATAAATAGAACAGCAGTGATAGAGAGGAGTTGAAGTTCGACAAAATGAGCCACTGCAACATTTCTCGCCTTGTTTTCCATGTGTCATTTGACCCATGAGAATACCAGTGGTGCTAATTCCTCCTCTTTTTAAGAGTTCTTGCCTATACAGACTGTGGCTGCGGTGCACAGTTACTAAAACAGATTTACAGGCTTTAATAAAAAACAATTTGTGGTCAAGCTCCGGGAGGGCAGTCCTTTGCTTATTAGCAAAAGGCCAGGATCTTATTTCAGCTGCTCCACAAAAGATGGCCAGAAATCACATGGTGCAAAGTTTCAAAAATGTGTTTGTCCTTTTCTCAGTGTTTGATGTTCACTTGTTGGACGATGATGTGAGCGGCAGCATGAGTAATTAAAACTGTATGAGGACAGTTGTTTTTCTGCGCTTTTACGAAGAATCACAGGCATCTGTGGAATCTTTCCGTTGCACACATTAAAGAGTTCTTCAAATTATTCAAATGTTTTTCACACAAAGGAAAACAACAAAAAAAAGTGTTTTAGGAAATGTAGCTGAAAGGCTTTTTGTTAAATCCCAACATTTTTAAAAGTTGAACTCTTCTTTGATGGTCTACTTTATTTATTTTTGCTGGCTATAAGTAACATTTACAACACCTATTTTACCACTATTTCAAGAGTTAAGATGGGTCTTTAAGGTCTCCAGAATGTGTCTAAAGTTTCAGCTCTAACACCCATCAGATTTTGATTATACCTTTTAGAACATTAGAATTTTCTGCTTTGATCACTATGTAGCTGTTTTTTTGTTGCCTGTGCCTTTAAAGCTAATTCTCCCCACCCACCCAGATTGAGTGTGCCTCAATCTCCGCCTCTTCTCTGTAAGAAAAACAGCACAGTGACAGACATGAAGGAAGCAAATTTCAGCTAACGTTTGTGAGAAATACTACAATAAGAACTTTACCAATGATTATTTGACGTACAGTATTTGTTGTGGATTTAAGGAGTCGATGAGAACGATGAGTCACACACAATGTCATTACAAAATTCACACACGCACGGAGACACACACAGCGCACGTTTAACTTTGCACTGTTTTTGCACTCAAATGTGACAGGATACATGTTAATATCCACTGCTGTATGGATATCCGTTGTGTTAATGTACAAAAAAAACCCGATTTAACGTTCACAAACTGGGATTGAAGAATCTTCTTTTATAATTGTACTGACATGCAGCTGTGGTGATAAAGTAAAGCTGAAGTAAATCGCTGTAATTCATTACAAACATGCACCATTTTAAAAACGTTTTAAACTTGTAAAACTCCCTCTTGATCACATTTGATGATGACTGATGATCACAGAGAGCTGAACAGATCTTTTAATCCTGGTTGCTTTGCGGACGTCCCGTATTGTTGATATCATTATATGCGTTACCACAGACATGTTTATACGTGGCTGTCAATCAATTCGGTGGCCGGGGAAACCACACTTCTATGTCTCGTTGCAGTGGGCCTCAAAATGGGAGGGATTTGGAACCTCGGAAAATTAAAAAAAGAGACCTATTGTGTTTCTGTCACTTCAATAGTACTGTGGACACACTATATCTACACATAGTTCTGTACAAACATCTTTCAAAAAGATGTTGTTCATCATATGTGCCCTTTAAATAGACCCAAAACGGAAAATGTTTTCATCATTTACTCACCATTCATGTTACAAACTTGTTTAACTTTCTTTCGTCTGTTGAACACAAAAGAAGATAGTTTGAAGAAAGTTGGAAACCTTTAAACACTGTCTTCCTTAGTGTTTGTTTTTTCTATTACAGGTTTTTAGTTTTCTTCAAAATACCTTCATATCTGTAAGTGTTCAAAAAATAAACTCCTAAAAGTTTGGAACCATTTAAGGCTGAGTAATTAGTGAGTGAATTTTAATGTTGTATAAACTATCCCTTTAACTCATCTAAGGTTAAATAAACCGAAAGCTGCGATCGTTATTTTGTCCGTATTGTGACGCATTTCCTACAGGAATGAAATATTAAATGAGCAAACAGTGGGCATGGCTTATTTTTTCTACTGCGAGTTGAATGAATGTAGTAAAGTAGGCATTTCATTCAGAAAGATTGGGAAAAGGGTTTGGGGAGAGTCATCTCATCCTCATCATTTCTGTTTGTTGCCTAAACTGACAATTGGAGCGACATGGTTACGTATGTTAGCCACGTGCAATTCCTAAGACATACTTAATCTGATAATCTAACTGAAAAAAACAGGAAGTGCTTTTACAGATTTCAATTAAAGATTAGAAAGGCAAACTGTTTTTAAGCAACGTGAGCTCACAAAATCATATGGTAAGTTTGATTTCTGTGGACTTCATTATTTTAGAAACTGCTGATTAATAAAACAATATGAACATGTCTAAAAACATTAAATCTGTTTTATTTGTATTTATTTATTTATTTATTTATTTATTTATTTATTTATTTTTACCAAATGTCAGCGATTATTTTAACTAGCACTCATTACTGGTTGTAATAGTAAACCATTTGCTTATTATTTCATAAAATATATATTATATTATATATATTATGGTCTGTTGACTGCACTTTATACTGTAAGTAACTTTGCAATTATGTGAACTAACTCTCAGTATTAGCAGATGCTTAGATTAGAGTTAGGATGAGTATAATCAGTTAGCATGTGCAGTACAGTAGTTACTTATAGTTAATAATTCAGGATGTGCAGGACGGCACGGTGGCTCAGTGGTTAGCACAATCGCCTCACAGCATGAAGGTTGCTGGTTTGTGTCCCCGCTGGTCCAGTTGGCATGTCTGTGGGGAGTTTGCATGTTTACCCTATGTTTGCGTGGGTTTCTTCCGGGTGCTCCAGTCTCCCCACGGTCCAAAGACATACTCTATAGGTGAATTGAATAATCTAAATTGTTGTGTGTGTGTGTGTGTGTGTGTGTGTGTGTGTGTGTGTGTGAATGAGAGCGTATGGATATTTTCCAGTATAAAACATATGCTGGAATAGTTGGCGATTTATTCCGCTGTGGCGACCTCTGAAATAGAGACTAAACCGAAGGAAAATGAATGAATGAATTCAGGGTATCTAAACTTGGATAAAGCAAATATCCAAATATTTCTTGGCTTTTTAGAGTGTGCTGTTGAGATTTTGTTACACTCAAAATAACACAGCGTGGTACTGTCTACTTTTGCTACTTCAGTCTTGAATCAACCAGATCCTCCTAGTTTCTTGTTTGAATTTCAGTCGTCTTTTGAACTGATTATTGGAAAATCAATACTCAGTCTCAGTAGTCTGCCTGCGTTTCACTAGATCAGATTCACAGTTTTGCTAACCTAGTATTCAGCCTCCAGATATGTTACTGCTTTTCTAACTCTGTGTAAAAAGTAAAATCACTATGCTGTTTCTTTTTTGAAATGCAGTTAAACGCTTACAAATACAGTCATCTGTTTCTTAGTGCTGTTTGTTCTGTTGCTATGCTCTTATTAGTGCTTATACTGTATGTATTATATTACTTTTGAGAACACACACACACAGAGAGACACTTGAATAGATATTTTTGTTGGGAATTCCCATAGGAATAATAACTTTATAATGTTCAGTCTGTAAATCATGTACCCTTACACTAGGGGTGTTCAAACTTGGTCCTGGAGGGCCGGTGTCCTGAAGAGTTTAGTTCCAACCCCAATCAGACACACCTGGGCTAGCTATTCAAGCTTTTATAGGCTTTCTGTGTAGAGGCAAGTTGCAGCAAAAATCTGCAGGACACTGGCCCTCCAGGATAGAGTTTGGACATCCCTGCCTTACACAAACAGGTATCTTTTTGCAAGTTGCATTTGCATTGTTTACATTTTCTAAACACTTGCTGTACTTAAGGGAACATTCTTGTGATTAAATCATTGTTGTGATTAAAGTGAAGATCTGTCTCCAAAACTGCTCCCTATTTAGTGCACTAAATTTTGTACTGGTGTCTGAATTCTGAGGGAATGACTTCATTCCACACATTTGTTCACTATATTTTGTCAATATATATACAGTTGAAGTCAGAATTATTAGCCCCCCTGAATTATTAGCCCCCTTTTTATTTTTTTCCCCAATTTCTGTTTAACGGAGAGCAGATTTTTTTCAACACATTTTTAGTTTTAATAACTCATTTCTAATAACTGATTTATTTTATCTTTGCCATGATGACAATAAATAATATTTGACTAGATATTTTTCAAGAGACACTTCTATACAGCTTAAAGTGACATTTAAAGGCTTAACTAGGTTAATTAGGTTAACTAGGCAGGTTAGGGTAATTAGGCAAGTTATTGTATAACAATGGTTTGTTCTGTAGACAGTCAAAAAAAATTATAGCTTAAAGGGGCTAAAAATTTTGTCCATAAAATGGTGTTTAAAAAATGTAAAACTGCTTTTATTCTAGCCGAAATAAAACAAATAAGACTTTCTCCAGAAGAAAAAAATATTACCAGACATACTATATATATATATATATATATATATATATATATATATATATATATATATATATATATATATATATAATATAGTGGGTGCAGAGGGACTGTTGGGTTACACATGGGGCTCGTCCGGTATGGGTGTGAGGTTTAAGGGGGTGAGTGTAATAGAGGCCAGCTAACGAAGTGCTATGCACGTAAACTTTACCCCACTGACCTCTAAAGGTGCTCTAGTGACAGACACTAGAGACCATGGTCAAGGAATCGCCGGTTCTATCCCAGGTCAGGCTGGGTGCAGTAGGACCTGTAGGTTACATGCATATATACATATATATATATATATATATATATATATATATATATATATATATATATATATATATATATATATATATATATATATATATATATATATATATATATATATATATATTTATATTTATTTATTTATTTATTTATTTATTTATTTATTTATTACCTACAGTTTATTGGTTTTGAAGCAACATTTCTCAAAATCCAATGTGAGGCAGCAAAAAAGAGGGAAAAATAGCTGACATGAACACTACTTTAACCCAGGATTCTCTCAGAATTGTGTGAAAATAATAAACAGTGAATGTTTATACACTAGCTTGGACTCTTTGTGTACTGTAGCCTATTTTTTATATTATTTGAATTAAAATGTTATGTTTATGAACTATATCGTATATTTATTTATATATTTTATGAACAAATTCTAATACAATAAATGTGACAAAAGTATAGTGGAATTTAACTCATTGGCAAAATAGGACATTTTATTGGATGGTACTGTAGGTGTAATGTTTATCAAACAAAGCAAAACTATCTCTATATATAAAAAGTTTTGGTTTGCTTTAAAAAGCATTACACCTACGGTATTCCATACAGGGCAGCACGGTGGCGCAGTGGGTAGCACAATAGAAGGACGCTGGTTCGAGCCCCGGCTGGGTCAGTTGGTGTTTCTGTGTGTCCTCCGGGTGCTCTGGTTTCTCCCACAGTCCAAAGACATGAGGTGAATTGCGTAAGCTAAATTGTCCATGTGTGAATGAGTGTGTATGGATGTTTCTTAGTGATGGGTTGCAGCTGGAAGGGCATCCGATGCGTAAAACATATGCTGGATAAGTTGGCGGTTCATTTCGCTGTGGCAACCCTAGATTAATGAAGGGACTAAGCCGAAAAGAAAATGAATGAATATTCCATCTAATTTTACTGAAAACATATTCATTTTAAATCCTCAGAAACATCCTATTTCAATTCCAAAATCCAATTGATTAATGTACGCATATATTTTTGTAAAGTGTATATATCTCATAATAAACGTCAATGTTCCAATTTACTGGTACTCCATCAAAACAAAATATGGCACAATAACCAACATGACAGGTGAGCAGATTTTATTTCAGTTTGAGAACAGGCCTATTTACCTTTATAAACAAATAGGTTTGGAACAGATCTGAGCACTGGGATCCAGATGTGGCTGATTAGAGCCAAACACCTGTAATGAGAATCAGGCTGGTGAGGAGAAAGTTGCGGTCGAAATTTACTGCATCCTGCTTAACTGTTTATTGAGCTCATGGCTGCTTCCCTTCAGCTAACACAACTCATGCATCACTAAAAGGGGCTATTAGTCATTTAGATAATTTGAATCCAGTGAGGAACAGAGAGGGGGGCAGGATGTGGGCACATGTCAAAGAGAACGAAGAAAGAAAACATATAACACTTTAGATTACAGCACACAATTTGCATGGTAAGTAAACGGAAACTACACTGAATTATTTTAATTGTATATGAAAGTAGAAAACAATGTGAAATATTTCACGAAACAAAGGGATAATGAGCAAAAAATGTGCTGTAAATTTGGTTTACTTACTATGCATTTTTTGAGCCGTAATCTAAAGCGTTGTAGAAAGGAACCATTTAAAAAAAGAAATAACGCCTGTCCTCTGAGGCTCTGTGGTGACAGGAGCAGAGAGACACTGAGCTCCTATTACCTAAGCAGTGTGAAGAGAGGTGTACAGTGAGGAAGAGGGAGGTGAGAACACACAGTACTGTAATGCTGAGAGAATGAATGCTAGCTTACCAAATGAGTGCAGAATGACTGGCAACTGCGTACCTGGCATTCGTTCAGTGCCACCTACAACCATCTCATATGCCACCTATGCTGTGATGGCTTGTTTGGATTTTAACGCTTTTAAATGAATAAATAAATAAATAAATAAATAAATAAATAAATAAATAAATAAATAAATAAATTTATACATTTATTAATAAAAAAAACATTATGAATTGACCGTTTCATATTATTTTACATATTGTTTACATCAAATACAAACTATATACTGCTTTGAAGCAGTTTCAAAGCAAAAGGAAGTAATAATTTTAAAATTCTTCCTCTAAGCAAGCAGAAGATGATCATGACTGGAAAAAAAAAAAATCGATAACAGTTTCTTTGATGGTCTATTTGAGTATTAGTAGATGGTCTGCTTAATATCTGTTGATATTGCTCCTTCAACAGACATTTAACAATAAGAAACTTTGCAAGAACATGTCCACTTACACTAACCCTAACCCCAACCTAACAGACTGCTTATAATCCAATGATAATTAGTTGGCATGTAGATGCAATGTAACTTAAATTCAACAAGTGGACCATTAAAATAAAGTGTGACCAAAAAATCTACAGATTAAGAGAAAGAAAATGTATTATTAATCATGATGAAATAAAAATGCTAATACTAAATGACATGTATAATTTGTAGCAACATTATGAAGATATTGAAGATTGCTCTGCATTTTAATGTCCATTTTCAAATGACAAAGCTCCGATGAGTCAACCTTTACTGTCTTTCCCACATCCCAGAGAGTTACAGTGTGTACAGCCCCAAAGAAGATGCAGTATTTCACCATACTAATGAATTATATATAATGCTTATATGAAGAGGGAGAATATTATGATGTTAATAATAAATTAACACATTTAATTTTCAAGAGATTATAAAGATAATGAAGATTTTAGCGCCTTTTTAAGTCTCTTTTTAAATCTAGGCATCATTTAACAATGTCTCTGTACATTAGTGTATAGTCAGTAAAGTCTAATTGTGGATGAAACTTAACAACATGCAGTCTTATGGAATTAAATTTGCTTGAGTTTCTGTCATATGGTGTGATGTTATACAGAGAAATTTGTGCCTTTTGGTGCATTAAACTATTGCTGCTGTGTGTTGGTGGATGTGATAAGATTGTTCATTTAGTTTACTTAGTCAAAAGGCAGGTCAAATATGGCTTGACACATTGATAATGCATTAGCATGTGTATATGCATGTGTATATGACTTGCATTTGTAATCTGTAACTACACATGAAGTGATGCTTGGCCTATTTTAATTACAGTGCTCTTTATGAAGTTATCCACATAATTACAATTTTAATTGAGACTTGAACTGAAAGATTTTTTTTCTGAAATCCCTTCTAACAGCATGAACTAGCTACAGAATTAGTCATATTCATACTATAAATATTTTAATCAGAGAGAGAAGAAGAAAAGTGTAGGCTAAATAGTTCAAATCTATTATTATATCATTAAAACAATATTCTAAATATTTTAATAATGTGAATTATGATTTCAGCAGCCATTACATCAGTTCTCAGTGACACATTGTTCAGAAATCATTCTTATAAACAGTTCGGGTAGAGTTATTTTGCTGCCGATGTTGAAAAAGAGTTGTCTGTGTATTGATATCAAAGGCTCCTCACTGAAAGTGATAGATACACTGCCTACACACTCAAAACTATACTAAAGGGCGCCATGTCAGTCCATAAATCATTGGATGGGCAATATTTTTTAAACATTATGTGGATATATTCAATAATTAATTAATCAGAAACATGTATGGAACAATTTATTGAACTACTATATACATTATAGCGACTCTATCATAAAGGTAAATATAAAGTACTGCAGTACATCTCTTTCTCAAGCAGAGTATTTGAAGATATTGAAGATGCTCAGCCTTTTTAATGTCCATTTTCAAATGACTGGTAACAAATATCTGAGGAGTCCACCTTTACTGTCTTCCCCACATCCCGGAGAGTTACAATGTGGAGAAGCTCCAAAGAAGATGCACTATTGGCTGCAAAAGAAGACCCACATTTAATATTAGAGAGATTATAAAGATAATGAAGATTTTATTGCCTTTTTAAGTCCATCTAGGCATTATTTAACGTTTATGTACATTAGTGTATAGTCAGTAAAGTCTAATTGTGGATGAAACTTAACAACATGCAGTCTTATGGAATTAAATTTGCTTTAATTTCTGTCATATGGTGTGATGTTATACCGAGAAATGTGTGCCTTTTGGTGCATTAAACTATTGCTGCTGTGTGTTGGTGGATGTGATATGAAGATTGTTAATTTAGTTTTATTGCATTTGTAATCTGTAACTACACATGCAGTGATGTTTGGCCTAGTTTAATTACAGTGCTCTTTCTGAAGTTATCCACTCAATTACAATTTTAATTGAGCCTTAAAAGTTTTTTTTTTTTCTATCAGCATGAACTACCTACAGACTTAGTCACATTCAACACAAGACAGCTATAAATATTTTAATCAGAGAGAGAAGAAGAAAAGTGTAGGCTAAATGGGCAAATCTATTATTATACCATTAAAACAATATTCTAAATATTTTAATAATGTGAATTATGATTTCAGCAGCCATTACATCAGTTCTTAGTGTCACATGGTTCAGAAATCATTCTTATAAACAGTTCGGGTAGAATCATTTTGCTGCCGATGTTAAAAACAAGTTGTCTGTGTATTGATACAAAAGGCTCCTCACCTGCCCACACACTAAAAACTATACTAAAGAGCACCATATCAGTCCATAAATCATTGGATGGGCAATATTTTTAAAACATTTTGTGGATATATTCAATAATTAATTCATCAGAAACATGTTTGGAACAGTTAAATGAACTGCCTAAATATACAGTTGAAGTCAGAATTATGAACCCCCTTCATTTATTACCCCCCTGTTTATTTTTTCCCCAATTGTTAAATGGAGAGATTTTTTCAACACATTTCTAAACATAATAGTTTTAATAACTCATTTCTAATAACTGATTTATTTTATCTTTGCCATGATGACAGTAAATATTATTTGACTAGATATTTTTCAAGACACTTCTATACAGCTTTTAAAGTTGACTTTTAAAGGCTTAACTAGGTTAACTAGGGTAATTAGGCAAGTTATTGTATAACGATGGTTTGTTCTGTAGACTATGAGGGAAAAAATAGCTTAAAGGGGCTAATAATTTTGACCTTAAAATGGCTTTTAAAAAATTAAAAACTGTTTTAATTTTAGCCGAAATAAAACAAATAAGACTTTCTCCAGAAAAAAAATATATATATATTATCAGACACACTGTGAAAGTTTCCTTGCTCTGTAAAACATAATTTAGGAAATATTTTTAAAAGAAAAAAAAATCAAAGGGGGCTAATAATTCTGAATTCAACTGTACATTATATTGACTCTATCATACATTATTTGGTATTTATAACTCTAAAATAACTTTTTCTACTGCACACACACACACACACAGTATGTCCATATATTTACACTGTAGAATGTAACACAGCTTTTTTTACTTCCCAAAAGTGATTCACTGCTATAAGGTAAATATAAAGTACTGCATAAAGTACTACAGTACATCTCTTTCTCAAGCAGAGTACAGTGTGAGAGTTAAGGATGCAAAACTAAGAATAAAAATGATATACGGCTGTGATTTACAAATCAGCTTGACTTGAACCCAACAACACAAGCAGCAGGGCATGAAATTGCCTACTTTATCATATCCTACTCGATAATTGTTTTTGTGATTGCTTTTCTATATTTGCAAAAGGCCAATGATTAATATGAATGTGTGTTAAGGGGGCATTATTGGTACTGTTGGCATGAAGCTTCAGCTGATGTTTCGGGATCAATCTCGTTCATTACTTTACTGCTGTAATCTGGAGTGTTCATGTTTGCTTGCGTGAGTCCATTTGACAACGAGACGAAATGCAAGGTTTGTTTTCTCAACAACAGAGAAGGAATATCTAAACCACATTGACCATTATTAGGCCTAATTCTTGAGGACAATATGAGCGCAAAGCTCTTGCCACACAATCAACGGCCAACATAATAACAGCAACCCTGATGAAACGAAATGGTGATTTTCCCATTCAAGTCAAAGCAAAGTCTATTACACAGAAACAAGTCTTTTTTTTATTTGAGTAGTTCAAATGTAAGAGCGCTTAGAATTTGAAGCTTAAAATTATACACGTTCCCTTGATTATAGCCCTTTGCACATTTCCATTTCTCTTCATTTGAGCACCAAATTGTGCCTGAAAATAAATGCAAATATCCAAGACTGCTGTTTGCGTAGATGTCCTCTAATCTTTCAATAAATAGCACCCTGCACATCGTGTCTCATCCGGAATTTTCCATTCTGATCCGTGGCTGCACAGAAATGCTTGATTGCAGCACTGAAGCCCCTTTGAGCACAACGTGGAGCTTTTCTCCAGGCTTTATTTATTTTTTTCTTTTCTCTCAGGAGTGAGAAAGAAAGGGCCGGGTATCCCTTGCCATTGTGTCTCCACTAACGGTTATATGCCTCATGTCACTCTGCCCTCCATCCAATCCTGTATCTCTCAAGGATTCACTGGTGCAAGAAAATGGAAAATAGCATTTATTCATTCCTCTTGGTCCTTCTTGTTGTGTTTACCAATACACTGTAGTGTGAAGGGCCGATGGACACAATCTCAGCCCTCATCCTGCTGCTCCAGATGCTGCTTTTTCCTGTGCTTTTGACCTTCACACTCCTATTCTTCAGTAGGCTAAAGGTTTATGAGGGAGAGAAGAATAAAAATAAAGTTGCTGCAAATTGACTTGAAAATTACACAGTGTTTAATTTCGGAAAACACACAGATTTGCTCCTGCCAGTCTGAACCCTTAGTGAAGCAGCAGAAGTGTCGCTGTGATGTGGAGGATTGACAGGCTCAGTATTTCTAAGCAGAGGAGAGATTCAAGTCTCTGTGTACACCTGATGACTCACAGAAGCTTCATTCTTTTCCTGTCTTCACCACAAAGCGTGTGTATGTGTGCGCGCGCGTGGATGTGTCTGTTCTTGGCATTCTGAGACCTAATTGGAGTACATCACATTTACACAGTAAGACAGGAAGGTCTGCCAAGCATCTATATTTCCCTGTCTTGAATGCTTGTTCTTTTTTGTCTGGGCAGAAAATTAGAAATGACAATTAGGCTTTACATCACACAACTGTCTGCTGTTTATATATTCTGTACAATATTGCTGTTTTAAACATGAATGAAGTAGTCGTCTCATTATTTCAGATTATTAATTGTAATCGGAAAGCTGACATGAAGTTTATTCCCATATTGATTATAAATGTTTGACACACTTCATGTGAGCTTGAAGTAAGGCTTGTTAACAATCTTTGTGCCAAAGGCAACGTATGTAAATTAGACTTTCAGTATAATATAGTGATGATATAAAATATAATAATATAAAAAGTATATATATATAAATGTATAAATAAAGTCTGATGTGTTATTTTACAGAAATTCTGACCTTTTGGAGTTGGTTATTGTGCATGACTGTGCATTCATGAAACTCTATTAGTGCCACAGTTCATTCTGACTTGCCCAGAAAAACACATGGAAGTGCATGTTTGCATAAATCAAGATTAATAAAATATGAATCACAGTGCCTTGAAATCCCACCCAAAAGTAGCTGTGCCATTTCTTCACTATGCTGAATATCCACTGACAATAACAGAAACCATTGGTAGGTAACCACAAATAACTCAAGAGGTATAAAGGATTTACCTCAGAAGAAAAGAACATTGGCTGTATATAATACTACATTTCTCTTTATTCTGATTTTTTTTGCAACTTGTGTGCAAGAAATCAGTGTGCGTATTAATTCCCACGTTATTAATCTCAGGAAAGTTAAAGCCCAGTTTTGGTCATTTGGTTGGGAACAATTTAGTCATCTGAGTCAAAGTTTGAAAATCATAAAATCTCCAGAATACAGTCTGTTATTTATTTATTTATTTTTTTTATGATTATTGGTTTGACACTCACAGCCGATTAATTGCTATTACAATCAAAGTTTCCCTCCAATGAGGAAGTGGCAGTGTCTGACGATTTGAGACATTTTCTTATGAGCAATAAGCCGCGGTCACACTGGACTTTTCTTCCCATAGACTTCCATTCATACGCACGCAAATGCGTCAGACCGGAAACGCAGGGTCATGCATCGAGTTTCGCAGGTTGATGCGGTTCAAGCTCTGACCTGCAAAATCGCATCACTTGACTGCATGAGACCAATCGAGAATTAAAACAGGACCTCTCTGGGCAGAAATTTGAAACATTGAGCAATGGCTCGCTTTTTTAATGTCTAATCATCTTGTTTAATCCCCCCCCCTTTTCGCAGCGCCGCACGACAGAATATCGCACACACAAAGCCTAGTGTGACCATAGCTTTATACCAAGAGCCAAAACAAGTGCCAAATTTGATGATGAAATTAGCATGATAACTTTAAACCACCCCAGGGAAATATCAACCCCCCTAGGTTCCCCGGGTTTTATTATCAAGCATGTTATGAGCAACTGATGTGTTAGCTGCTATCATTTCAGTATTCTGACATGAGGACGACTTTCATGTACTACAGTCTCAAGTGTCCTACATGTAGCTACTACATGTGATGTACATGTACAACACACAATAAGTTTATTTATTAATTTATTTTTTTCATTTTAAAACTGTTTTTTTAATGGTCTTTACCATCTGTGACAGCAACGTGCAAATTTTCTATTTTAGAATCAGTTTCTAATTTATCAACCTCACTGCAAAACAACACCATAAACTACTATGACAATAATAATAATAATAATAATAATAATAATAATAATAATAATAATAAATAATAATAATAATAATAATAATAATAATAATAATAATAATAATAATAATAATAATACTTTATATAGTGCTTTTCTGGACACTCAAAGCACATACTTGGGGGGAATTTCCTCATCCACCAGTGTGCAGCATCCACCTGGATGACGTGATAACAGCCATATTGAGCCAGACCGCACACCACACACTAGCTGATTGGTGGAGAGGAGACAGAGTGATGAAGCCAGTTATGATATGGGAATGATTGACAGAGGCCAGTAGGCAAATTAGGCCAGGATGCTGGGTTTAAACCCCTATACTTTTTGAAGGACATCTTGGGATTTATAATGACTACAGAGAGTCAGGACCTTGATTTATCGTCTCATCCGAAAGATGGCACTCACTGAGCAGTATAGAGTCCACTGCACTATACTGGGGCGTCAGGTCACAGACTGCAGGTTGAGCGCCTCCTGCTGGCCTCACTAACACCACTTCCGGCAGCGACCTTGCTTTCCCATGTGGACTCCCATTCAGGTACTGACCTCAGGTACAGAGTGTGTCCTTTATTCAGTGTTAAATGCTACCAATGTGAGTTTGAACACCATTTTATGTGACATGTATTCTACCGGAAGCATCAGCAGATCACCTCAGATCTTGAAAATAAAACAGCTATCAGGCTGTTTAAAAGGAAATTCAGAGCTGTGAATTAGTTCAAACCACCAACATCATTCACTAAGTCAATGCACTTTTAATAATCTTAAATAGGTTAAATATGTATTAATTAGATTAAAACTCTACCATATTATCAGGAGTGCAGCAATTGATATTGATGGTATTTAAATATTTCTGTCATGTTGTGTCGTGTTGTGTCTGTGGGGTTTCTTCATCAAAATAAGAATTAATAAAAGAAAAGAAAGGGTAATTTCTGTGCATTATGCTGAATGCTATTGTTACTGTTTTAATAATTAAATATAATTACTATATTTAGTAATTATTAACCATAATTACTATAAATAACTTCTGTAATTGGTTGTTTTCTGTACAAATGCATGTGATTGGTTGTATACAGGGGGTGTTGTCAGGATATAGCCAGGATTTTTATTCCCATTCATTTTTTTTTCCGGCTTTGTCCCTTTATTCATCAGGGGTTGCCACAGTGGAATGAACCGCCAACTTATGTTTCACGCAGTGGATGCTCCTCTAGCTGCAACCCATCACTGGGAAACATCCATACACACTCATTCACACACATAATGTACACCACGGCCTATTTAGCTTGCCCAATTTGCTTATAGCACGTCTTTGGACTTGTGGGGGAAATCGGTGCACCTGGCGGAAACCCACGCCAACACAGGGAAATTATGCAATCTTCACACAGAAATGCCAACAGACCTAGCTGAAACTCAAACCAGTGACCTTCTTGCTGTGAGATGACAGCACTACCCACTGTGCCACCACACCACCCCTGGATTTTTATTTTATTTTATCATTATTATTATTTTTTTATATACCAGTGCTATGCTGATGTAAAATCCAATGAAACCTTTTTATTTTGTTCTAAACGTGCCATGTTTCAGTAACATCCACTATATTTCCACTTCTGGGCACAACAGTGTCATGTCGTGTTTGGTGCAGACAGCCAAATTAACTGTTGCTGGAATCTTGTCGCGTCACGTGCACTCTAAAAAATGCTGGGTTCCACACAATTCTTCATGTGTTCCCAACACAAATTGATTGATTTAATATTTTTACAAATGTAAGTGGATTGAACATAAAACAATTGAGAATTGTGTTGTTTCAACTCATTTTAAATAAGAAGTTTGAATAAGCAGCACAATTCATTTTTTGAGTGTGGACACGGATGTTAACCGATTATTAAAAATCACACAGTGTAAGCTCGACTTTAGTCATACACAGGGTTAAGCTATTTTTATTTAACAATCCATTCAATTTTTGATTAATTTCATACAACTTATCTCTTTAAGGCTCTAGTACAGCAAGAGCTGTTGAAACAAATATCTTAAAGTACATCCACGGGTTGAAATGTCCATGTGCATTACGCCCAACACTAATCTTAAAGTTCAAATTTCTATTTGCTAATGAACAGACACCCGTTTTTAGACGAGGATGACTAGAGCAAGCAGTAACCGGCAGTTGTGCTTTTAACTGTGTGTGTTCATGGTTGGGGCTCTCAGTCTCTGTGTGGTTCCTCTGTTCTTTGCAGGAGCTCGACCGCATGACTGCTGGCAGACTGAAATGTATTTTTGTGCTTTTCACTGGAATATGAGAATTGGTTAGCGTGGCGACACAGCCTGTATTTTGGTTAGGTGGGGGAGGAGGCGGAAAGTAATAGACTCCATATGTGCGTCTGCCACGTCACTGCTCATTGATGTCTGTTTTCGCTTGCGCTTTGAGAATAAGCTCAGTAAGAAAGCCTGATGCACTGACATTTTGAGCTACTTTTGTTGGGGTTCAAACAATTCTTCCAACTAATTAGAGGTAATCTTGTCAGTCTCCACCATGAATTTAGCTGAACACCTTGAGGAAAAAAAAGTACTTAGCTTATACTTTTATGCTTTTTGCCTTCCATCTACTTTGTTTACAGTTTTCAAATATGACACATCAAACAAATCTGAGGACGGAAATTATTATAATTAATTTTTTCTGCAAATATATTTATCATATGCTGTTTAGTAAAGCAAAAAGTTATTAATTCTCTATCTGTCATGTAAGATGTCACAGAACACAACGCTGTGACAGGTTTTATGATTTATGAACAATTTTAACATAAAAGTTTTGTATTTAATGACTTATTCTCATGGATCCATACCATCTCATTCACAGGTTTTCATGTTTTCTAGCTCCCAGGTCACTATTGTTTAAAAAAAATTATGTAAGACTAAATCATTTAGGGTTGAGGTTAGGGTTAGGTTTGGTTTAGGGTTAGGGTATGCATTTTTTTACTTTTTTAGATCAAGATTAAGATTTGTACTTTTTGTGTGTGTGTGTGTGTGTGTGTGTGTGTGTGTGTGTGTGTGTGTGTGTGTGTGTGTGTGCGTGCGTGCGTGCGTGCGTGCGTGCGTGCGTGCGTGCGTGCGTGCGTGCGTGCGTGCGTGCGTGCGTGCGTGCGTGCGTGTGTGTGCATTTGTGTGTGTGTGTTAGGGTTTGATTTTTTTTTTTTGTTTGTTTCTTTTTTAAATATTCCCCAAATGATGCTTAACAGAGCAATGACATTTTCACAGTATGTCTGATTTTTTTCTTCTGGAGAAAGTCTTATTTGTTTTCCTTCGGCTAGAATACAAGCAGTTTATTAAAAAAAAAAAAAAAACATTTTAAGGTAAAAATTACTAGCCCCTTTAAGCTATGTGTTTTCGACTGTCTACAGAACAAACCACACTGAACTGAGCTCTACTGAACTGAACTTAAACACTGAAAACTGAACTGACACAGATTCAATTTACTATGATCTTTCATGCGAAGCTGCGTTGGCACAATCTACATTGTTAAAGCGCTATACAAATAACGGTGAATTGAATTGAATTGAACAAACCACTGTTACACAATAACTTGCTTAATTACCCTAACCTGCCTAGTTACCCTAATTAACTTAGTTAAGCCTTTAAATGTCACTTTAAGCTGT
The DNA here is from genome assembly GCF_903798145.1 of Danio aesculapii. Classification (NCBI taxonomy): domain Eukaryota; kingdom Metazoa; phylum Chordata; class Actinopteri; order Cypriniformes; family Danionidae; genus Danio; species Danio aesculapii. The sequence goes on along the minus strand of NC_079441.1, from coordinate 42,799,084 downwards.
ATAGAAGTGTCTTGAAATATTTCTAGTTAAATATTATTTACTGTCTTCATGGCAAAGATAAAATAAATCAGTTATTAGAAATGAGTTATTAAAACTATTATGTTTAGAAATGTGTGGGAAAGATCTCTCTGTTAAACAGAAATTGGGGAAAAAATAAACAGGGGGGCTAATAATTCAGGGGGGCTACTAATTCTGACTTTAACTGTATACGTGTCATATACACTCATTGGCCACCTTTTTAGGTACACTTACTAATATCGGGTTGGACCCCCTTTTGCCTTTAAAACTGTCTTAATCCTTTGCAGCATAGATTCAACAAGGTACTGGAAATATTCCTCAGATATGCTGGTCCATATTGACATGATAGCATGATAGTTGGCACATGCTCAGTGTTTTGGTCCATATATTCATATATTAAAATAGGAATCGACACAGACTTTGCAGTATTGGAAAGCGGTCTCCACACACACACTACAACCCAGTAATCTGCTGAATATGTCATGAATAAATGCAGCCTTTTTTTGTTTGTTTGTTGATGCGTAAAGAATGAAAGCTCTTGTTTTGTCTAAGATACAGTATCAAAACAGTGAAACTTCTGCTTACACATCTAAGAACTTGGCTGGCCCGAAGCTTCAGATCAGACATCCCAGGAGATCCATTTGTCTAGATGGAGATTCTGGACTTCCAGAAATAACACAATGCCTGTCATTGTTATTGATAGTGATTAATCACATTTTAAATGTGTAACAATAATTATATGTACAGTATATGAATATGTATTATATGTACAGTATAAAAATGGTTCTGAAGTCAGTTGCAGTGGAACTATCTTACCCCTGATGCGTTCTCAAAAGTTTTCAAAACCCTAGATTATTGATTCATCTGTGTTTGAGCCATTTAAAATTCCTCATTTTAACAGTTACAGCTTTTCTTGCCAGACTTGCATCAGATACATACACAGTTGTTTGGTGCAACAAAATGCTTTTAAAATGTCTTATGATAAATTAATTAATGGGTACTTGATGGATCTTCACTGTCAGTTTTGCTGTCGCCATTGCTGTTTCTAATATGTTGATAAAACACAGCCACTTCTATTGCTTTTTTTTTCTTCCTCTGTACACCTGGAATATTTTGCATATGTTTGGACGCTTGCCTCAAAATGCAGATTAATTGCATCACAGTTAATTATGTAGGCAAGTTGTGTCATATGTTCCAGCTCATGGTTTTAAACAAATGTCACTTCATGAAAAAAAAATTATAATAATAAATAAATATATAAAGCAATAGAAGGAGAACAATATTGCTTAGTGATATTTGACAGCATGTTACAACTCAATTAACACAAACAGCTGCAGCTCAGTTTATCTGCATTCGGCTGCACTCTTCAATTCCAGGTTTATTTTTAAACAGTGCGACTTCTGAGTTCAAGATGTAGCTCATGGAAAGGAGAACGAAAAAAAAAAAGTTATATAAATTGTTCACAATATAAAGGGGACACGTAAACAACACAACTCCAAGTTTTTTTTGAGCAGTATACTTTTTTAGGGAAAAATAGAAATGTTAAAAGGGCTATGCTTTCAATCAAAAGACACTTCCAGGACATATGAAGTTATCAAATGTGTTCAGGTTCATTCACACCTATGAAACAACTGTGCTGTGGATCCAATTAGAGTGTTTCTGTGTGCTCGATTGCACATCATTCAAACTGATTTCTATCAGTACGGTGGCTCTCTTCTTGTGCAGTCCCAGCCTCCACAGGGTCACCGCTTCATTGCTTTAAATATGTGATAGTAATCAGTCATTTTCTGCTTTCCATCATGCAGAAGTAGAGCTTGATATAAACAGCTGCGAGTGCCTATGAGACCTCACTTTTCATCCAACACATTTGCTCTCAAAATGCAAAGAGAGTTTCATTGCTGGATATGGTGATTATGTAGTGTATAATAATCACCCATTTTGGGTAACACTTTATTTTGATGGCCCCCTTTAGACATTCTGTTTACCACATTGTACGGATGTACTTCCCAATGTAAAATTATTAGTAGTGTTAGCTGTCTGTTTAATATCTGCCATGATTTTATTTTGGTGGTCACCCAGCAGACATTCTACTGATTATAAATAACTTTTCAACCACATTTAAACTTATTCTGCAGACGCCATATTCACACGGGGCGTCAGCGTCAATGTTTCCAATTCACTTTGAATGGGCGAGGTCAAGCATTGCCGAATTGAATTGTGGATCCGTCTGCGCTGCTTCAGCGGCATTGCTTGCTACAAAAGTTGGGGATTTCTCAACTTTTTTAGCACCAATGAAAGCATCAGCCAATCAGATCATTTAATGCAAATACTCCAGCTCAGACAGTAGCCCGATTGTGGACTAATTTAATTGGCTGATGCTGCTATGATGATTGTGTCAGCCCAGGGGCGGACTTAACCAATAAGCGAGGTAAACAGCTGCTTAGGGCCCCAGGAAATTAGGGGGCCCTGACCAATGCCAAGAAGCCTATATTAATCATATAGCTCAAAAAGCTTTTATAAAGTTTCTATCATAATTTCTAAAATCTGTCTATAACCAATAACATTTTAATGTTGTTACTTCTTTTCAAAACCTGGGCCCTCCATATGAATAGTGGAAGTTCCATCCATATTGCACATTTGCAAGGTGTGAGCGCTTCAATCAAAGACACTGCCAGTCTGCCAGCAAATAGAGTACTGCTGAGGTACAGGTAGGTAGAGTGTACAAGAGTGAGAACTTTAAGAATATTTGGGGGAAAAAAAGTAGAAATAAGGCAAACAATGAAACACAGCTACCTCCACAATCCTGCTTTCTAGTCAAAACACCTGTCAGATGATGAGCACTGCTTGTTAAGAGAGGGAATGTCCAAATAAAATAACATTTCCCAGTGAAAATCAACAGCTGTCGATTCAGAAACAGCAATTAATCAGTTCATATGAAAAATGGTGACAAGATTAGTTTGATTGATTGTGAAATAATATTTTTTGGCTAAAAAATGGCTAATTAACTGTAGTTTGTTTGTGAACTTATTGCATTAAATTTGACATTTTACAAGATGATAAAGCTTCCAGTAAATATTAAAATATATAAAATTTACTTCAAATAAATATATAAAGGAAAAATAATATCTGTAGAGAAAGAGAATGTTTTGACTTTCATATAGAGCCTCATACCTAAAACTGCTTAAGGCCACCAAATCACTAAGTCCGCCTCTGTGTCAGCCTCAATTTCAGACACACAAGCATTGATGCTGAAGCCCCATGTGAATGCATGGTTAGTGTTTGGTATTGGAAGCTGCATTCACTTATAGCTGTGAGTCCATGTTAGCGCACCCACCTCAAATGCCAGAATCATTGGTTGGAAGTTGCTCAGTTAAGATCTAGAATGGATTCAAAGGTATTGTTATTATCACGATAGATGAACAATTAATCAGTGTTTGATAAATCTAAAGTTACAACAGACACAAAAACAGCCAGACACAGGAAAAGTTTCTTTCCTCAGGCTGTCTACCTTATGAACAGTTAAATATCCCCCTACTGTGCAATAAATATGTGCAATACTTTCTCATATGCACTTGTACACAGCACCTTATATCAATATACAATGCAATACCTTCTACATTCACACTTGTACACAGCACCTTATATCAATATACAATGCAATACTTTCTACATTAGCACTTGTACACAGCACCTTATAACCTGTATATTTATAACAATCTGTACATACAGCTCAACATCCAGGTTTCTTGACTAACCGCATCTGTTTAATGTTATATATATATATATATATATATATATATATATTTTTTTTTTTTTTCAAATTTATTTTGTGTTGGTCACTTGTCACTTTATGTACACTGGAAGCTTCTGTAGCCAAAACAAATTCCTTGTGTGTGTGAAGCACACTTGGCAATAAAACTGATTCTGATTCTGACTTTTGTAAACATCATCTCAGTGTTTATAAATTACAGCCTTCGACCTGTGGTTAGGACCAAGCATCGTCCTTACATGACATATTGTATGGACCTAAACACATCATATAACTGAGAAAAAGCAATAAGCACAATCTATACTTTTCATGTTATACTTCTTACCTTTGTATTCCATGTTTTACTGTTTGCTACAATTTTAAAAGAGTGCACGTGTGCATACATGCAATACCTTGGCTGAACACTGAATTTACACTAAGAATTCACAAATTAAAGCTAAAGCATTGAGAAATAAACCATGAAGGAGTCCGAAGATGTAATGCTTGTTATTTACAAAATCATTATCTGGCATTATTTCGATCTCCAACTTCCGTTGGAGCAATCTCAATAATTGTATTATTTTAGATCATTTTAACCTCTTAACATTGAGTTGAATCATTGCTTGGGGAAGACACCCGCCAGTCTGAACAAGTCACTTATTTTTTAAATGACTAATTTGTAAAGTAAATACTAAAATTGGCTTTGTCCAAAATTACTGTACACTAAAAAAGTTGAAATGATGCATAATTTCATCTGTCAAATATTAATTAGCTTATGTAAGCTTTTTTTACCTCCATAAAGAGCAGAGTGCTTTAATCACACACATACTACAAAACTGGCTGTGCAGCTCCGGTGCAGAATGGTGACTGGATCTGAATCTTTAGATGACTCATACTGTATGTGTCACTGCAAGATACCAAAACCACCCATGAAAACCTTGATCGCAATAGACGTGTACAGTAGAGTGTCTCTCGTGCTGTGTGGCATGACAGAGAACTGGTTGTCTAGTCCTTTCTGTTCAGACAGTAAGGCTTTAATGGAAATCCAGCTGTTACTGCAAAAAAAAAAAAAAAAATAATAATAATAATAAAAACATGGTTGTCTAACATACATACATACATATATACATACTACATATGTACATGCTAAATACATAATGTGGTTGTCCATATGTTTAACAATAGTACAGCAATGTCTAAAATCTCTATTTAATGACTAGTCTATATTATAATTATCCGCATATTAAGTGTGACGTCACGCGAAGCGGCTTTCGGGTCCAAGTGCAATGTCAAATTGTATGGACAGACTTATCAAATGGTAATAATAAACGTTTACAAAGCGCAGTAATACTTTAGAAAATTATGATCGCAATGTATATATCCATGCCTAATATGTGTAATAGATTAGACTGGTGGCAAACTAGACATGAACAGGCCAAATTAAAGGTAGTAAAGGTGAGTGGGGGTCCAATATCATTGTTGTTCAAAATTGGGTGGGTTTTGTCCGACCCAAATATTATTCTGAAAAAATGTTTCTGAAATCAGTGCTTTGATGACAATCATATACAATAATATGACCTGGCACACCAGCCATAAAATAAAACCACAGGATTTTGCATCTCTCTGTAACAATGGATTTTATAACATACTTGTTTCGGCAGACAGCGTAAAATATTTAACCCAAATGCTCCACAGCAGGGGTGTCCAAACTCGGTCCTGGTGGGGCGGCGTCCTGCATAGTTAAGCTCCAACTTCCTTCAACACACCTGTCTTGAAGTTTTTGTATACCTAAAAAGAGCTTGATTATCTGGTGTGTTTAATTGGGGTTGGAACTAAAATATGCAGGACACTGGCCCTCCAGGACATTAACACATCTTAAGATAAAGATATAGTATAATCCAGATCAGTTAACCCTTTAAGGTGCACTCCTTGAAAATATTTTTTTTGACCCATGCTTGCATTGAATAATGTACTGACACACCTTTGATAAATAGTTATAAGTAATTAAAATAATGATAGCCTATGGATAAAAGGTCGACCAGGTAGTTATGATGCCTGTTAAAGTGTAAGGGAAACCTTTAAGTGTTTCAGGAGTGCAGGATTGAGTCATTTAAATGCTGCCTTTTGAATGCATGTTAAGATGTTATAAATGCACATTGATCCTTATTTTATTTTTTTTATATAAAAGATTTACATGAAGAGTCATTCAGGAGTCTCTACACTAATGCTATAGAGGCCTTTGGTTTCTAATTGTGAGCTAAAATCACAAAGCAGCAGACAGTATGCAATCCCCATCCCATTGTGCTAATTGTATACTAATGGTCACTAGCCTAGATCTAGCCAAACTAGTTTGAGTTCAGTTTCACTTTACATGTAATGTTTGACATTGGAAACAGTAAAAAAATCATAGTAAGTAAATAATGTGCATATATATAGCACATTTATTGTGTATGACCGTACACCCAAAGCACTTTACAATCATAAGTGGGGTCTCGCCACACCAGCACCAGTGTGCAGCATCCACTTGGGTGATGTAACAGCAGCCAGAGAACAACAGTGCCAGTGGACTTACCACACACCAGCTATAGGATGGGGATGATTGGGAGGCCATGATGGTTAAGGGCCGATGGAGGGAATTTGGCCTGGACACCAGGGTTACACCATCACACTCTTTACGAGAAGTGTCATGGGATTTTTAATGACCACAGAGAGACCTCGGTTTAACATCTCATCTAAAAGATGGCGCTCACTGACAATAAAGTGTCCCCTTCACTATACTAAGGCATTAGAATTCACATAGACCGCAGGATGGGTGCACCCTGCTGGTCTTACTAACACAACCTCCAACAGCTACCTAGTCTTCACATGTGGTCTCCCATCCAGGTAATGACCAGGCACAGCCCTGCTTAGCTTTGCTTAGCAACCTGTTTTGGGCTGCAATGGACTCATGTCAGTCTTGTTTATGACAGACTTAGGATAAGTTGTCTTGGTAATGTCAAAGTGTCATTACAATGACATTTCATAACCATGCATTCAATCTCCATATTCGTTAAATAGATCATGTAATGATTATAAAGGTGTCATGACAGTCTTGTGAACACCTTTTCAAGTAAAGTGTTAGCTAAATAGTAAAAACATTGCCTGAAGGTGAAGTGTAAGTATCGTATTTCTTTTTTAGCTGACAGTAGCATTGTTGTGTATTTAAATTAATATGAAATAGCCAAACGTATGTTTTCTCCTTAGAGCCTGCAGTTGTTTTGCAGAAGGCTAGTTGAGACAAATAATCCCAGAGAACTCACTACAAGTTTACTATAATTGGCACAATAAAAGTACAATAAAGAAATCACTTATGAGCACATCTCTGTCAGAGCGGCCGGTGCAGTGGATGAGATTTGGGCTGAGGTCTCACAGAAGAATAGCTCTTTAACTCTTTTAGCAAAGCCAGGACCTCCGGGCATGAGGGCTGACCTGACTTCCTTTCAACAGCAGGCTAACAGAAGAGGTTAGCAGATTGAATCAGTCCCAGTTTCCCCTCCCAGCTGTATACCTGAGCAGCTTTATCTAATAAGGGAGGATGCTGGTGGAGAGGAGAACTTGCTAGAACATTCATATTCCTCTGTGTACACCAGCAAATGATAGATGCAATATACCATAGATATTAATATCCTTTTTTCTGTCTGCTTTCACCATTGAATGAACAGGGAATGACTGGAAATGGTCTCCAACACCCATTTGTCTTCCAACTATTCTTAGAGATATCTTGAACTGCAGATCCTAATTGGCTGTATGCGCGTATTCTTATATTCTGTTAGAGGCGTATAGCATAAGTTCACTAATGCATTGAACTATAGGGGATAATAATATAAGTCCATTGTTTACAAGTCCCTTGTTTGCTGTTTTTTTAAAAGTTACATATATTAAACGTATGTACAATTATACAACAATTCTGTCTGGTTCTCAAATCTGATTGACTGATAGCCGTGCGATATTGTATTGTACAATATTAGAACTCGTACAGCCTCTTCGCCCTTTTGTATTACTCTGCCCACATAGAGTGACAGCAGATAATAAACTTACTACGGATTGACAAATATGCAGCTGTTGGGCAACAAAATGTACTTTTGAGGCTTTTTTTAGGCTAGAATGTAGTTGTTTAGATTGCAACTATGCAGTTAATTTATAAGGATAGTGCCTATTTGAAATATTTATCATTTCAGAGATACAGTGCGTCTGCATCCTTCAGCCTGTCATGCTGAGCAGATCAAAGACATTCTGCCACAAGATGGCAACAGAGACCGCATAATAAGCATATACTAAACAGGTATATGACTTTCTAAGTCAATCTCTCTCATTTGTTGTAGTGTGGTATTTATACCATAGTAATTTGCTAGTGTTTGCTTTGCTTTGGCTTTTTTGGCATTAATTATTGTGGAATTCCGATTACAACATAGAAATACTGGAAAATCTCTGCAGACTGAAGGCATTTCACGCCGTTCAGCCTTACAATCTTAAAATGTGAGCAAAATCACCTGTTCTTTCATCATTTTAGACATGACACTAAAGAATCATTCAAATACCAGCTCTAAATTGACATTGGTGAAGTAGCAATAGTTTCTGCTGTTCTGACGTCAGCTGCAGATGTGAATGAATGGTGGAAGAAAGTAGTCCCTCATAAAAAAAGGTTTTTAAGACTTTGTGTTTAATTTTCTTTTTTATATACGTGATTATGCAGTCGAACTGTTGTGTAAATGCAGTATCACACTTGTAGCAGTACGATAGGGCTGCGTATCATCACTGATGGGACACTAAGGCACTCTGCCAGCATTTTAGAAAAAAAAAATGACACATAGGTTTTTGCATTTGAACTCTTCATATATAACATTCTAAACACAACTACATAATATGTACCTTTGAAATAACTGTTAACATAGCAAACTTTCTGTCTCTGTCTCTTTCTGTCACCCCCTACCCGGGTGTATAAATGGATCACAAGCCTCTCAGATTAGTTTGTTGTGAATGTCTTCATGGATGATGCTTTTCAAGCATATAGATCAAGTTGTCCTCCTACCCACGGCAATATATTTTGAATGTGCTACAGTACAGCAATTAAACTCACACTGACATGAAATCATAAAAGTCTAATTGACATTCAGTAAGCAGCTTGTCATACAATTTGCAGGCAGTGGGAAGGTGAGTACTACCTCGAACAGATCTGAATTTATCACCCTCCATGGCCGGGACACCTTCCAGCTGCTGAAGAATGTGTAAATCACTGGCAAAACATTTCAAATTCCAGATGTGCCAAGTGCAACATAAAATACTATAAAATACATTTCAAAATATATTTCATAGCAACAAAAATTGGCTTCAGTCAGAAGGAGCTTTTTATTGCATACAAAAAAGAAGTTATGAGTCTCAGCCTGAGGTTTGCATCTGAATTTTAATGCCATGGCGAATGTGTTGTTACATACAGAGAGAAGGTTTGTTGTTTCTCCAGAGACCTTTGTCCAGGGTCTTTAAATTATAAAAGGTCACCTCAGCAGACAGTTTGTCAGATTTGCAGAAGTTTAACTTCCCACATCCACAGAGTCTAGAGTGAACTAGCGGCCATTATTCTTTGCTGAGACCGTACAATATCAGTTTTTTAGTCATTAAGGGAGCAGACAATTTTCTCCTTGGATATTTTAAACTACAGCTAAGCAAATCATTACAGAACAGATAAGTTGATCACTCATTTGTATTTGTATTGCTTTATTTATACTATAGTAATCATTAGTGTTTGCTTTGTTTTGGCTTTTAAGGGGTTAACCCATTATTGACTATCCAGATGCAGGAAATGCAGGGGAACTCTGTAGATTGAAGTTGTTTTATGCCATTTGGCCTTATAATATTGATCTGTAAGCATGATACTCTGTTTTGTCATCACTAAGACTTTAGAAGGATCTTCATCAGTGTTTTATTTTTACTTGCAATCCCTTAAACTAAACACATACTGTATGTTTCTGTGGTCTACTAAAGTTTTTAAATGAACTTGTGAAGGGTTGTACAGTGACTCAACTGAAAAAAAACCTGAATCTTTACTCCTGTACCATCTTATCAATGTAAGTATTATCTTATCACAAGGGAGTAGAATTAGAATGGACAGAGGGGACGTGTCCCCATCCAATATCCACCGGTTATTAAGAAGGCCCACACAAATAATTTTAAGAGTTCACACTTAGCTATTGCTTGATATAATTTGTAGATTTTGCATTCTGTCCCAGGAGAGAACCCTGAGTTTGAAGATACTTGAGCCCAGAGCTCCTGCCTGGTCATGTAGCATGACAAGGGGGTCCGAGATCAGGTAGGTCTCGAGAGCGCCCTCAGGTAAAGAATGAAAGGTGGAAAATGTTGTGGATGGGGGAATTTTTGAAAAACGAAGATAAAAAAGGTAGGATGAATGGGTTTATTTATTGAAGGTTAGAATTAATCTGATTGGACTAGCAATGATTATTGATGCGAGGCCAGCTGCAATCAATCATATCACATTATCCTCTGAAATTAGTTTGCAAAACTTTATTTAATCGCCTCCAAAATAAAACAATGCTCTGTCAACTCTTATTAATGTAGATGTACAGAAAGGGTTAAATCAGTTTCTCTGCTCGAGTTCTACCTCGCCCAAACAAACAAGGACATTGTGAATGGCTGTGAGTCTGCTGTTGTACATTTGGATGTTTGCAACGTCAAAACTGCAAGGACATTTTCCAGTCAGACATAGACCTAAAGAGCTGCTTTTCAAAGAAAAGTGTAAATCACTTTTAGTCAAGTTGGCTGCGAGTCCACCATAATAGTAACCATGGCTGTGCAATTAATACAACTTTAGTTTCAATTTTGGCTTCCACAAGGATTGCTCATATATTTGGCAGGTTTGTAATGTTTTGTCGTAGTTTGAGTTTCCTGTTTGTTAGTATGGCTTCTTCTTGTTTGTTATTATTATTTTACTATTATTATTAGTTTCCATGGTGGGTGTTTGAAATCATCATATCTGTTTTTTATTTGGTTTATTGGTTTGCTTTTATTTCAGTTAGTTCTTAGTCTGATATCATTTACTTATTTATCAAGAATTGAACCCAACGGGAAGTATCACAATGTCTTATGATGCTTTTGTGATTCTTCTAAAAAAAGACACTTCACACAGCCTCTGTGCAAGCCATTAGTAATTTTTTATTTATTTTTTTTTTTAACAAAAAGAGCTGTGGTACAGAGTAATTAGTCAGTATCTTCAAAGAAAGTCTCCTAGTTATCATAGGCATTACCTGTGAAATGATATGGATGCGGAAGAGTAGCACTGTCTAATTTTCATTTCAGAAAGTCTCCCACACTGTGAAAGCAAGGCTGACTGTCAAAAACCTCTCCATTAATCTTTCACTCATGCCATTTCTCAGACAGAATTAAACAAATAGCATTTCTCTTTTTTTTCTTTGCTAAGAGGGTGCACCTCCAGATCTGCAACCACAGAGACCCTACAATATCTCAAATGTCCTATTTAACTGAATGCAATTAGATACAAAACCTATTTGTCTTGTTTCTTGGTTTGGGTGACCTTAATGTTAAGTTTTATGTCATTATATAATTAATAATTATTATAATTCAATGCATTTAAGCATGTAGACTTGGTCGACGATCTGCTGCAGTTTAAACTGAGCATCAGAAAGGGGAAGAAAGGTGATTTAAGTGACTTTGAACATGGCATGGTTGTTGGTGCTAGACAGGCTGGTCTGAGTATTTCAGAAACTGCTGATCTACTGGGATTTTTATGCACAACCATCTCTAGGGTTGACAGAGTATGATCCGAAAAAGAGTGGCAGTTCTGTGGGCGCAAATGCCTTGTTGATGCCAGAGGTTAGAGGATGCCAGAGGTCAGAGGAGAATGACCAGACTGGTTCGAGTTGATAGAAAGGCAACAGTAACACAAATAATCACTCGTTACAACTGAGGTATGCAGAAGCACATCTCTGAACACAAAACATGTACAACCTTGAGGCAAATGGGCTACAGCAGCAGAAGACCACACCGGGTGCCACTGCTGTCAGCTAAAAACAGGAAACTGAGGCTACAATTCACACAGGCTTACCAAAATTTGACAATAGAAGATTGGAAAAATGTTGCCTGGTCTGATAAGTCTCAATTTTTGCTGCAATATTTGGATGATACGGACATAATTTGGCGTCAGCAACATGAAAGCATGCATATACATATGTTAAATACAAATAATAAATACACACATGCATGCATATATTTGGGAATCATTGTATTATTATTATTATTATTAGTAGTAGTAGTAGTAGTAGTAGTAGTATTACTTTTTTTTTCATTTTCAAAATAACACTAATTCTTTAATTAAAGGGTAATTGTGCTGAACCCTTCATGGTCCTTAATATTCCAAGATCATGATGTTAATATGCTTTCTGTTCTTGCTAATTTGTCTCATTAGTCAGTTGTTAATGATAATAGCTCCTATTAAATTCTTTCTAAAGAGTTACCAGTATTTAGCTCCAAGTCTTAGTCACTATAGCAGACATGCATTGCTAGTTTGCTGCTCATCTCTCTCTCTCTCTCTCTCTCTCTCTCTCTCTCTCTCTCTCTCTCTCTCTCTCTCTCTCTCTCTCTCTTTCTCTCTATTTTCTAGTGCTCTGTGTCTGACATATCTGTGAGACTTGAAGGCCTATTTATGTCAGATGCTGCAGTAGACGGCAAAGCCAGACTTTTTGGCAAGCATTTCTCATTTACTCTAGAAAATTGATCCAGAGCTTGTGATGGCAATGCGAAATGACCTGGAATTGATATTTCATCTATGTTTAGGTGGCAGGATATTACACCCCAGAGTTGTTAAATATAAAGATAAAAGTAAGATGAGATGGTTACCTACTTAGCATTGATCTGATTTCAAAATGAAGTGCTATTTGTTTAAAGTTGTTGGTGCTTGTCAGGCAATTTAATGATTTACAACGGGCAAGATTTAATAATTCATTAAGTCTCTGTCTTAAGGAGAATCAGCAAATTCACACACAAAAACAAAGTGGTGTAGCCTCCAATTTTACTTGATATGCTTTTGATAATTGATTATACTTAAAAAATAAACATAAACTATTCATTTTATGATTAAACAGTACATAGCAAAGCTGAATCCACATTCATTACTTATGACATTTAAAAGAAAAATTAAAAGAATAATAGATCTGAAATGAAAACTCATATTCAGCAGGGTAACATATTAAGTGGAGGAAACTGAAAGAATCATACTCAAATATAAGTACCAATACTTGCCAAAAGAAAAATAGTGCAAGTAGAGTAATGGTATCTGTTGTAAATACTACTCAAAGTATGAGTAAAACATAACCCAAGTACTCAAGTGTTGTGAGTGGTATTAAACTGTGAAAATAATTCCACTTTATACTCTGTCAATTAAACATGTAGCTAACATCAGTGCCATTTTCTTTTAAGGGTGTTAAATATTAAGGGTCTTAACACTTTTTAAGAGTGTTAAGTGTAATGCTTAGACTGCATGAGTTTAGACTGCATGATTTTAGCCACGATTTTGACTCGCTGACAGGTTTTGAGAAATATCAGAAAAAATATCTGAAATCACTGGCAAATCGGTGCTCGTTCTTGTGAGTAACAATCACACAGTGTGAGAACTTTCAAAGACGCGATCTGAGAGAATCGCCGATGAGTCGCCGACACCCGTCAGATATTTGGCTTGCTTAATATCTGGACCTGTCTATGATTCAAATCATGCTGTGTGAAATGTGTTCTGATTGAAAATAACATCAGCGATTACAGCCAGTGAGAGAGCAGCATCCACTAGTACGGGTACCTACAGGCCAGAAGGAGGTTGGGGAGAAGTTAAAAGCGCTCATTTTCATTTTATTTGGGCCCAAGAAATGAAGGAAAACAATTGGGGACATTTGTCAGGAGCACCCGTGTCTGTTTGACGTGTCATCTGAGCAGTACCACAACAGGTTTAAAAAAGAAAAAAGTGGAGGAGAAATTACTAAATCCCTTCAAACCCAGGTGAACAGAATAAGTAGATTTTCCACCCCACTAAAGGCTTCTTTCTCATTATGTAGTTAATAACAAAAGATATACAAGACCACATGTTTTTTTTCATGTCACTTATCGTGCGTGTTTGGTTGTGAGATATAGTTTGGACAAAGTTTTCGGAGATTCTCCTATTGTAAAGTCATGAAGTCTGAACCACCCTGTTGCTGATTCATCTTGCAGTGTAAACAAAGCACCGACAGAACGCTAACCCAGACAGTCATGCAGTGTGAAAACATCTGTGACACGACTACTTTGAAAATCCTGCAGTCTGAACTCAGCATTAGTTATTAAATTAGTTGCCAATCATAGACTGTAAATGTACAATTTGAGAATAATTTCATATACAAACTCATTACGTGAATATTTGCACATATAATTAGCCAACATAAAGCAGGTTGAATGCGTTTGCATGTGGAGTGAAAATTGTGTAATCTTGAGAGTACAAATCTAGCTTTGACAGTATATTAAAACTGGGGAGATGCACTTTAACCCCTGACTAACAAGCTGTGAGTGTCCAGCAGTTGCAAAGTTTATGCAGCACTGAAAAAATTAATGCAGTGTGTGCATCTATTATAAAATAGCACATTCTGTGTATTGCATTTAGTTTTGGTGATTTCAGTCATCAAACAGTAGGCATTCTTCATCCTCTCATTTGCACTGTAAAAAAATGCTATGTTCCACACAATTTCGTCTTGTTGGCCCAATTAAGTTGTCCAAATTAAGTGGATTGAACATAAAACAATTAAGTTGTCCCAAAAAAAAAAAAAAAAAAAACCTTAAGAACTCGTTTTAAATCTTTTTTTTTTTTTTTTTTTTTTTTTTTTTTTTTTTGCGGCAAGCAGTCTAAACAGTTTCTCACTTTTGCATGTAAAAAAAGTGTATTCTTGAACACTTTTAATGCTTCCTTACAGTACTAGTGCTGCATGTTTAAAATTGTGTTGAAGTCAATACAATACAGTTTTTTATTGTACAATTTGATTGTACTGGAAGTAGAGGGCTGATTATTCTACTAAGCCAATCACCATAAACAAAAATACAATAAACATAACATATTAAGTTGTGACTGCAGGTGGAACACAGCTCAGTATCAGTTCATATACAACACAAAACATTTGTATTGTATTGTACAAAACAGTAGTATTTGTAATTTATACACCACTGAGGATAATATGAAAACATCTTTAAATAAATAAATAAATAAATACATAAATAAATATATATATATATATATATATATATATATATATATATATATATATATATATATATATATATATATATATATATATATATATATATATAAAAGCTCTGCATTTAACTCACACATTCCCTGTGAACACACACTCAGTGGGACCAGAGCCTTGCTTAAGGGACTCACCTCAACCATTGTATTGAGGATGGTGAGAGCGCTGGTTATTTACTCCCACCACCCACAATCTTTGGCGGTGCTGGGACACAAAACTGCAACCATTCGATCACAGGTCTAACTCTATAACCATTAGGCTCCTAATGCACAACTATGAATTTAATTAAAAATTTTATTTACAATTATTTTAAAATTCATACATTTAAAATTGTGTTTGTCCATATTTGATTTAAAGTTAGATTTAAACAAATTTTTTTTGGAGTGTCCCAAATAAATTGCACAATTGACATGATAAGTTGCATTGTACTTTAATTGTTTTATTATGCATTATGCAATAAATAAGTGTGTTATGACATGATACTAACACTGAAATGTACTGTAGGAAATATGTGTTCAGGGACCAATCAGAATCAAGTATTCCAGAGACCCATGTGCACAAGTATAAGACTGTTTTAGAGTTAATGTCACAATGTTGTACAGCTTTTACTGAAGCCAGAAAATAAATAAATAAATGAATGAAAACTGGAGCTTTCTACATAAAATGTCATGTTGTTGTCTGCCATAATATACCGAGTACTGGCTCCAATTTGGCATTTTATTGCATTCTAAATAAAAAATAAATAAATTAGCAAATAAGTACTATTAATAAGTGATAAAAAAGAGTTAGCTTTACAACTAGAGACCTAGTAAAATGTTGTCTCCCTTTTTACAATTACCATAACTGCTAAACATTTGCTAGTTAGCATTAGTGAATTGTTCATGGTAATTATTCTGCCTACACGAAAAAGGGTCTGTAGTATGTTGTATTTCTGAAAGCTGGACATGGAGATTTCAGCAGGTGACACCGGTCAAAATGACAGATTATCATTTTAAGAGACCCTTACAAGCATAATGAGTGACCCAGAAATATGGTCCGGATGAAAAGGTCGAAAGTGCAAGAGTGTAAACTGGAATGCTGAAGACAGTGCAGCCTCTGCAGAGGCGAATCGTTTATCCTTGAAGAGTACATACTGTTTCAATGACACATTCTCATGCAGACCTCAGAGATAAACGTTGTACATGCCGGCGGGAGCAGTTGTTATTATGCATGACATGCTAATACTCTGTTTAGCAATGACAATGCCAGAGCATTAGAAGTGTTTAAATCCGGTCTCCATCTGGTCTGCCACATAGACAACACAAATCATCACGGCCTATTGTAACGTTTATCTCTCATTCTTTCCAAATTTGCAGCATCAAGTACTTCATTTGTTTAATGGTGTTCATGTTTACTCAATCTGAGCTGTAACAGCTTGTGACTGGCTTAAAGACGTCTGTGGTGGATCATTTTATGGACAGAGCTTTGCCTTGTGTACACACACAGTTTCTAAAGCTCTAATTCTCCCATGTTTCAGTAACTGACCAATCCAAGATGCCTAAAGCAGAGAGCACACTGCATGGTTTTGGCCACAATTTGGCTGTTTGAGACAAATCCTAAAATCCTAAAAGATTCCTCTGATCCTTTCCAAAATCTGAAGTCTTTGATCGCTAGTCTGTCAAGTTCACCGACAACTCATTAATGAACGTTGTGATCAAATTTTTACCTATGATGAAATTCTGCCAGTGTCATAAGTATTAAGCCTCCGTCCAGTGGTGTGGCTTTTCCTGTGGAGACTGGCAAATTAAAAACCAGTCATCCACAGGGCACACAGCTAATATCTTCATGTAACATAATATTTTTGTCATTTGCATGTTGTTTTTGGTGTACCTGCTTAGGGCCCCAGGAAATCTGAGGGCCTTTAAACAAATACCTAGAAGTATAAAATATACCTATACATAAAGTATTGTTTTCTACAATATTTTACGGTGAGGGTATAAAAAAAAAAAATTTTGAACGTAATTATTACATCTGTGCAAATGTGCCCCCCCCCCCACCCACCCCCAATCATGGAGCAGCCCAGCAGTTAAATCAGTAAAGGTTATTTAAAAATAAACATAAGTTCAATTATTATTTTCGGTTCTAAATTCATATTAAGAAATTAAATAATTAAAAAAGTTATACAAGAGGCTTTACATGTCATTATTATTTTGCATTAAGATAAAATGTAGAAAAGGAGATTTAGTGATTTTAGAAAAAGAAAAAAACTAAATAAATTAAAGTACAAATGGTGCAATTTAATCTTTGATTAAAAAACTGGTTGTTTCTCATCTCTTTTAATGAGTGAGAAACATTCTTAATTTGTTCTTGATTTGTAGCAAGAGGTATTGAATGATACTTGTGTGCTACATCAATCTCGAGTCCAGGGATTAAAGGCGAGGTAAAGACAGTGAAGGGTAAAACAGAACTAGACCTGGGACATTTCAGTTTCATGTTTGTTTACATTTGTGTAGTAGTTTTCTGTGATGGGCTGATGCTTTTTTTTTTCTTTTTTTTTTTTTGGAATTAAAATTTATCTTTGAAAACCACCTTCTCTTAACAACAAACTTTCTTATAAGGAACTGAAATCATACAGAGTGATCTGTGAATCAGTTCAAACTTTTATTTCAAATAGTTATATTCAGTCTTTAAGCCAGATCACTCAACGTGTTTTATTGGATTTAAGTACATAACTGATTAAGAGTATATGTTTGGATCTTTATTGGAGTCACTGAAATGGTTCTGGCTTAAAAATATATATTGTTTAACCATAACTGTGTTTTTTTTCTTTCTTTTTCCTAAACAATCATTTTAGAGGACATATTAAAGTTGACTTTTCTTTTGACTTTAATAGTTCTCCTCAAGGTTAAATAATTACCGTTCACATTTTACGTCTTTCCACATGCAAGTTCATTTTTTCCAATAGAGGCACGTGGCTTTCAGGTGCACCTAGTTGAAAACATTCAAACTATTCAGAATACTGTAACTGCACCACAAGTCATGTGACTAGAACTCACTAATCAGCTTCAAACTTTGTATGGAATATGCAAATTTCAGTAAAAACCTGAAATTGTTAGACTTGACCCCCCCCCCCTGCTGAATAAGTCCAGAATGTGGCTCCTATATGAGATCAGATGTCTCATTTTTGACAGTATGCCATTATAAATTGTGAAAATCACCAATAGAAGAAGGCTTTAAGACAAATTGAATTATTATTATTTAAATGAACTGAGATAATGAGCTGGCCAGTTTGTTATTTGCTTATAAGCTACAGTTTTTAATTTAAAGTGCCCAATAAATCAAAACTAACTATATGATTTTGTTAGCTTACATTGCTAGTTTTGTGGTGAATAATTAATCTGTGCATGTCATTAAGAAAAAAAAAATTGTCCTTCTAATGTTTAATCTTTAACGCTGCTCCAACTGTCAGTTTTGACAACAAACAGAAATGGTGAGCAGAGAGTGATAACTCTTCTAAAACCCTTTTTACGATCTTTCTGAGTGAAATGCCCACTTTACTATGTCCTTTCAGCCATTTAAAATTTTGTTTCTCTAGGAACTGCGTCACATTACAAAAAGAATAACAATCGCAGCTTCTGGTTCATTGGGACTTTAAAACAAGTTTTAACAGATTCCTTATTGGGTTTTTTTTTTGTTTTTGTTTGTTTGTTTGTTTTTATGATGGATGATAATGAATAAGCATTTAAAAAAAATAAAGTTTTTTTTTCATATTTCTAAAATTATAATCTCGTTACATTATTTATAGAAATGCAACAATGAACAGTTTAAATGTACATTTATAAGTAAACCTATGCTTTTGTAAACATAAAATAGTATGGTAAGCACTTTAACAAAAAAAGTGCTTAAAATGTCACTAAAATGCAGTATTGTAACCTCAAAATTTAATAGAAGATGAGGATGAAGATGAAGATGAATAACTGCTAAACTGTCCACTTTTTGAGAGAAAAAGAACCACCCATTTTAATAGGCTGGCTACTGGCCTGCTAATTACTTCAGACAAATCCTGAGCACCCAAACACTGCAATGCTTTTTTAAAAATTTCTCTATGAATTAAACTTGTATCTGAGCTGCAGCAATGTTTTGCCAGTTTGCCATCCTCTAAGAGAACAATTGATGGCTGCCTAGCAACAACAGACATCATGGGAGTGCAAATGCAAAAGCGTGTTGGAAATAGTGAAGGAAATGATAATGCCTTGTGCGTTTCACATGCTTTTAGTCACGACATGTGAACAGCCTCTTATGTGTATGTTTTGGAAAAAAAAGGATTCATTGTATGAGTCAAAATCAGAATATTAAGTAAAGATCATGTTATTTTGTAAATGTTGTACTGCAAATATATCATTACTCATTTTTGATGAGTGATTTTCAATGCTAACACTCTGTACAGACAATTTTAAATGTGATTTTCTCCATGTTTTGATGTTTTTCTACCCTCTAATTCCAGATTTCTAATAGTTGTATCTCTGCCAAATGTATTGTAAAGTGGACTCATTCAGCGTTCATGTGAGGTATAAATCTAAGCAAAAAAAGACACTTACGACTGGTTTTATGGTCCAGGGACACATATTTAAGATGACCTTTAACTTTAAGTACTGTGTTTATTTTGCAATAATACACAATTCATTTCAATTTAAGAGTTGTTTTAATTTTTGGCTGAGATCTTGTACTGATAATGCATTAGGAGTAGCTCCACTATAATATCTAACCATGAGGCATCCACTACTCTGTACATTCAGTGGAATGTGGGCCAGTTGGGGGTCTATTCACGTGTGGAAAAAAACTGGTCTGAAAAAATCTCCAGCAATATAAATTTCGGATATCTCTGTATATAACTAATTCACTATTGTTTTATTGGGTGTATTGTATAAGTGTAGTGGTCAGTAAGGGTAAAAATTACACTGTGCACCTGGCTCAAATTAGTCATACTTGTCAGGTCACTACAATGAACATAAAACTAGGAAACAAAGCTGGTTGAGAGAGTTTTAAGTGATGCTTGCATGAATGGTTGGTGAGTTTCTAGCACAGTCTTTGTGTTATTTGTTGATGGTCATTTCTGAGTTTGAATTCCTGTTCATTTTCCATGACACTGCAACCTCGTTGTCAGCTGAAGGTTTGCATTTACTTACAAAGTGAAGATAAAAAATTAAACAGAGTAGAACTGATTAGAAAGATTCCTGGCCACATATGATGAGTGTTCTTTAGGTATTTCACACAAAGGGCATGGCCATTTTTAATAGAAAGAGAGTGATGAGATGGAGATGGAGAGTGAGAACAACCACTGTTCCTTAACCTAAAATGCAGTTTATTTCCTCCAAGAGGCCTGAAAGCCAGAGGTCTTCGAAATTGAAGTGTGGAAACGTAAAAAGTTCCCATATCTAAAATGAAATAAAATTAGCATACTTGTTCATCCTACATAAAAAAGTCTGTCAAGCAAAAAAGAGATAGTGATTGTAGCGATAATCTGGTGTGAGCCAAACGTTTAATAATATTTCCTATCAGTGCAATCGTCTTCAAGAAAAGTCTGAAATTAATGAAAAGATAAATGTTGAAAGTTTGAGGAAGCGTGCAGGACTTTGGCGAGCTCCAGATAACTCCGCCAATAGGAAGGCAAAGAGATGTTTCCATGAATATGAAATCATTGTTAATTGACATTATCCATTCACATCCCACCCTCATTCTGCATTCCACAGCTTATGTCAAAAGATAAAGGGCAATTAGAGCTGCTTTTCACATGAATGGTCAAACGCGACCATTTTAACCCATTGAACAAATTCAAAGGAGATGGGCAGGTTATGATGGGAAAATGAGGTCAGGTATTTTGTTGAATTTTTTTTTCTTTTACTTTCGTTCTTGTGTCTTTGTTGGCCCTAAAGTGCTAACCGAGCCCTGGAGAACTAATAAACTAGTCTGAGCACAAGAAACGCTAAGCTTTTAATAAAATAGGATACAACGTGTTCTCTGAGAGGAGGCAGTTCTGGAAGCATGCTTTACCATGTAAAAGTTTTACTAGCAGTTTTGATGGCTCTTAATACATTTCATCCATAATATGCATGTGAATAATTGATCAGTCATTTATATCGAATATTACAGCCAACTCTTTTGATGCAACAAAAGCTGTCTTTTAAAAGCAGCCCTTTGGTCTGTCTTTGACTGCTGTTGTTTTAGGAGAAGACAAGACCACTGTGTGCCTTGGTAAGCCAGTAGTTTGGCAGGTTCATTTTCCGCATGATTTAATGAGGTGCTGAGCTAACCCAGAGAATCCGAGGTCTCACTGTAATCATTGCATTTTTATTTCTTTACCAGACACACTAAATGAAGAGCTCAGAAATGGCTAAGATGGATATGCATTATTCATGTTGTCTGTGGAGAGTATACACTTTTATTTTCTTCTTTATCTTTTTCTTTTTAACTGTTGAGAATATAATAATCCCATAGTTTAAATCAAGGGGGGTTCGGACCGGGTCACCATCACCAATGCAACATCCTTGGTAGTGCATAAAATTAAGACAAGAATGGTTAAGCTTAATATTAGGTGACCTACAATGCAGTTATATTATTTACTATTGACTATTGATTTAACGTGGCAAAACATTTACAGCTTATGCAATCTGGTTGTATTTTAGTTTTAGGGCATGGTTATGGTTAGGTTTAAAAATTTTAATTTGTAATAAGATTATTAGAATTCTAGATGAGGCGACGCGGTGGTGCAGTGGGTAGCACGATCGCCTCACAGCAAGAAGATCGCTGGTTCGAGCCTCGGCTGGGTCAGTTGGCATTTCTGTGTGGAATTTGCATGTTCCCCTTGTGTTCGCGTGGGTTTCCAAAGACATGTGGAAGAGGTGAATTGGGTACGCTAAGTTGGTCATATTGTATGTACGTGAATGAGAATGTATGGGTGTTTCCCAGTGATGGGTTGCAGCTGGAAGAACATCTGCTGCGTAAAACATATGCTGGATAAGTTGGCAGTTCATTCCGCTGTGGCGACCCCTGATTAATAAAGGGACTAAACCGAAAATAAATTAATGAATATTTCTAGATTATAGTCATTTATGATTGAATTATCATATTTAGAAGTCCCTGGCATAACAAGTTAAATACTTAATCCGTTTAAGCCCACTCGCAACTATAGTTGCTAAAGTTAATAGTTGGCATTTTCCTTTTATAAGTAATTTTTTACATGTTATCAATGTTTAATATCTGTATGATATGCAAGCAAACAACCAAATGAAATATTAGTAATAATAAAAAAAAAACTTTACTTCCTGTCAAAATGGAGGCAAACTCTCCCAAATAAAAATAAAAAATATTTTTTGTTCACAAATGTATATCAATATAATCATGAAGGCCACTAGATTCATCCAAATGAAACAAGTCTTTCAAGAGATCTATAGTTTTTTATCAAAAGTTTAAGCGGCAACTATAGTTGCCAGTGGGCAAATACCTAGCAAGTGCATAAATCATGAGGAATTAGGAAACAATGTGTTAGTAAGTTAATATTTCAAGGTTATTAGTTTTGTTTAATAATAAAATAATTTGCTTTCATAATACACCATCTAAACATAACATAATCATTAAACTGTTATCTTTACTTTAAAGTAGACTTTTTTTGATACACAATTTGATATACAGCTAAATCCTCAGAGTAAAATTAACATCTCCCACTGGTCCCACTCCTACAAAGAGTTAAAATAACACTGGGGCAGAGTTAAAGTGCTGAGTGAACAGAGAATAATGAACTCCTGCTTTTAAAAAGAAGAGTCAGTAAAACGCAGTATCAGGTCACTTAAACACAAATTTTTGAAAACCCTTGTCAGAATGAAAAGTACTTTTTGTTTACAAAAATATCTGTGTATGTGTGGACATGGCCTTAGGAACTCAACTGAAAAGTCAGTAATCTCTCAAAATCTCAGCTCATCGGGATCATTAAACAACTTCACAAACAGGATCTTTACTAAGCTGTTTGACTGATTCATTTTTATTTAGATGTAATCATTGTAGTATGTATTTACTTTTGTTTATTTGCACAGTATTTACTTTACTTTTTGACTTTAGATTTTTTTTTATGTTTTTTCTTTTTCTTTACCTACTCTGGGATTTTGCAGTGTAGTGAGTAAGACTTTAAATTTGTTGAATTGTTCAACTTTTTCATTTCTTTTTTTGACACACAGTAGTCTGTTGAGGAAACTAGTATGTGTTTCATTACATTAAGACAAATGTATTACTACTTTGTGTTTTCATATTCGTGAAAGCAGTTGTTTTGTGTTAGAATGCCAAATGTTCTCCTCCTATTCAAATATTACGTTGAAGGGTTCTTACAA
This sequence comes from Danio aesculapii, assembly GCF_903798145.1. Classification (NCBI taxonomy): domain Eukaryota; kingdom Metazoa; phylum Chordata; class Actinopteri; order Cypriniformes; family Danionidae; genus Danio; species Danio aesculapii. Next base: position 42,775,634 of record NC_079441.1, on the reverse strand, counting down.
CATATTTGATATCATATTTGATCAGTGTTGGGAGTAATGCGTTACAAAAGTAATGTATTACAGTAATGTATTACATTTTCCAGTAACGCAGTAGTGTAAGGCATTACTTATACATTTTCAGTAATATTTTACTCGGTACATGTTCAGTAACGCGTGCGTTACAACAAACTTTTCGCCCGCAAGACATTACCAAATAAAAAATACCGCAAGTAAGTTCTATTTTCTGTTCGTGGTTAGTGAATATATGCGCGTGTTGTCATCAATATCCCTCTGCCTATTGGAACTTTTTTACTTTGAACGGGGAATGATTTCAGCCTCTGAGCTCGAGGTCCGAGGCTATTGGCTCAGCCCGGTTCACAGTAAGGTCAAGCCCTGACGTGCAGCGGAAAAGCGGCAAAATAGATGAGCAGAAGACAGTACATTCGCGAGATGGACGTATGTGCATTTGGCGTTATTTCACTGACAACAGTCGTAAGCGCAGTTTTACAAGAGCGCATTCATGTAATTCTCTGTTCGTGGACAACTCGACCGGAATTTTTTTTCGCAGTCGCATGCACTCAAAACACGGCTGCTCACGTGCGAATGATCTGCTCTCGCTCCGTCAGATGATGCAGACTCACATTTTGTGCCTCATGTGTCCTCTTCTTTTCGTGCTTTTGCTCTCCAGAGATCCTCCTGTTCAATTGGTTATCCCAAGAATGTTGATATGGTTTATATATTGCTACGGTATTTATTAGCAATACACGAAACACTAAAAGGTTATGATAAATTCTATAATAAATACTTGTGTTTTGAGTGTTAGATATACTGCCTATGTTCGGCTAGTATTATTTACAATTTGTTAATGAATGCTTCAGCATACTGTAGTATTAAGAATAGTGAACTGATAAAATGAAATACAAAGTGTAGCTTTACTACAGTAAAGTGTGGTGAATTGTAGTATAGTATACCCTATATTGTAAAAAAAAAAACTACAGCACTGGGTAATTTGTTTATATTACGCTTGTGTTACCATAGCAACTAGTATTAGCACAACTGATTAATTGAAGTACTTTACTGTAGAACTGTTCAAAACACTGTACATGACAGGGAAAATGTTCTCCACAATCTCATCAGCAATGTGAAAGACAACAGAGACGTGTTCAATTTATTTTAGTTGCCATGATAAAATGGGATTGATAGTGAGATTTATTTGAGGAGTGAATAGTTCAGTAGGCTATAATAGCTCATCAAGTTTTCCCCTATTTTTATCGGTTACATTTCTGCTTGCATTCGTTATATTTTTGTTTAAATGTTGTTTTATTTGATTAGTATGGTGCACCTTTTGGATGTTTAATAAATGTTTTTTAAAAAATGTATTCTTTGCATTCAACTTCTTTTCTCTGTGTCTTAAGTGTTTGAAATTGGAAATATTTCATCATATAACAAACAACAAAAAAGGTTATAGTGGATTAACTTAAAAATTTTATATGTAAGTCTATTTTAGTATTTTGGTTATTGTTAATAAATAGTGTACAAATATAAATTATATCAAAAAGCATGAAAGGAAGAGGAACACAAGACACAAATTGTGAGTCTGCATATAATCTCACTGAGCGAGTAGTGTACTGTGAGCGCACAAGAAATTTTGTGCGTGAGCAGTGCATATTTGAGAGAGCATGAGAAAATTTGCACTCGAGCAGCGTATATTTGAGAGCTCACAAGCAGTTTTGTCCACAGAGGAAATCGGTGCACGAGCTTTATATTGAGAAAGCTATGTTCATCATGCTCACTTTGTGCATGACAGTTTTGTGTTGTGAACCTCAATTTAAAGTGAATAGAATAATGGCAAGATTAAGAAAAAAATGCATCTCGTCATGGCATTGGAGTTTACATATAGGCCTGTTGTGTCTAATATGAAAATAGCCAAGCTATTCACAGATATTGCCAGATAATCACTTACCTTTATTATACTTTCAACAGACTTTGATAATTTGTGATTCTGGCTCTTATCCTTTCTTGCATTGTCTTAAACCTTCACGTTGCCAAATATATACTATATTGTGAGTAGCCTGGATAGGTCACCGTCATTCTGCTACATCATATCGCTTTCTACTGGATGTAAAATGCTCTGCAGTACATTTAGTCATTTTAGAATGTTAAGTTCTAATTCTGTAGTTATTTGGTGAAAGTAACTAAAAAGTAATATAAGAGTATGTAACATATTACAATTTTGAGACAGTAATATTGTAAGGTAAGGGATTACTTTTAAATCACAGTAATAAGTAATCTGTAATGTATTACAGTTTGGAAGTAACTTGCACAACACTGTATTTGATATTATTTTTACAACATATTTGATATTATAAATTTCATATTATAAATATCACTTTTAACAAGGCTACATGCATGAAAAAAATGCGTGCACAAATGACCTGCATGACTAAACATTTTCACTGTTTGAGATCCACATTAGTGACATTTTGCAGCAATGACAATGTAAGAAGCACTGTTGGCTGCTTCTCAATCCTTATTTGTGCATCTCCGTTTCATTGCTTCACTTTTTTCCTTGTGTCTTAACTCCACCCTCTCAGGATGTGAGAAAAAGATGTAAGAAAAATATGTGATTACAGAGTAATTGAGTCCAGTTAAATTGTGTATTCTCACTTCCTTTAGCATCACTTCAAAGAGTTGTCATTTACTGAAAAACGTTACACCGCTGATTTTGCTTGCACATGAAGATTCTTGTATATTAGAGATAATTATTTTTATCGTAATAGTTTCAACCTGCACAAAACACCACACTTGTTTGTATTTTATACTATATATATTTGTTTATTTTACCAGTTATTATTAAGTATTAATTATGCTTTATATTTGTGTTGAAACATTTGTTATACTTAAGTAACCGTGAAAATGAAACCTACTTTTACAATCACTTGTTTAATGTTTAATATTCACATTATGTGTGTTTGTACTTTCTGCTGTAATCATTATAGTTGTAGATCTGAAGGTGTAGAATTTACAAAGTGCATCGTTTAGTCAATAAAACACTTCCTCAAAGGATACACCTCATCACTCCTCAGTAAACCTCCTCGATTGTCACCTCTTCATGGTCTACAAGATGCTGGAGCTCGTTTCCAGGTCGTAATACAGAGGCGTGAGGAAATGAGAAAGAATATTGAGAAGCACCCATTGTATTAGCTAGAGAACGAACAATAAACAGGAAACCGTATATTCATGCAGCTTTTTAGCTTGAGGCAGCCCAAACATTAGTATACTTTATTAGATTACATACCGTGTATTTACTTAGAGCAGATGTTGTTAAATTAAACAAACCCAAACACACATAGCACAATGCATAGATCTTGAGATAATCCTCATATAGCATTGCACGCTACATCATTATTTGACATCTAATATCCAACACAATCTCACGGCAATTCGTAACTTTTTGATTTAGTGGCTAATTCGTACGATCTAATTCGTACAATTTAGTACGATTTGCTGATCCCCCAATGACGGTTGGGTTTAGGGGTGGGGTTAGGTGCCACGCCTCCTTTTTAAAATCGTACAATTTCGTACGATTGAACTCGTACAAATTCGTGCGAGTATGCCTCTAAACTGACAAAACGTAAAATACTTACGTTTTCTCATGAGATCAGGCTGTAATATCTGTTGAATCATGGTATGATGTAGTGTTTAGCAGTGTTGGCAGGGTGCGAACTAAATAAGGCATGGGTTCCCCTGAAAACATGATTTGTAAAATGCGTTATTTGGATGTGCGGTTTCAGTATTGTGTAATGTGATCATGGATTATTATGTGTAAAACTGCAAAAATATCGTTCATTCATGCATGACGAGGATTTACACCTCACTTAAAAATAAAAATAACTGCACATGCTATTCTTGTCCTGAGCATTAAGGTGTGGGGGCATGTGGAGGAAAGTCCAGTCAAAAACTGACAGGCAGATGCTTTCGTACGGCCATTAAGGCACTGATTATTCATTTTGCGAAACAAATGATGTGACGTTCTGTTTTGTTTTATTTGATTCATACAGTAATACAATGTTTACAATACCAATACATTGTTTAAGCACCATGACATTGCAGTAAACATGTTGGACAATTAAGCTGAAAGCAGATAAACATGACAAAACGGACCCCTTTCAATGATGTTTCTTTCATTTTCGAATTCGCAATTGTGTTTTACTGGAGTGAAAAGTGAGATACCTGACATTCTAAAGGCCTATGTAAAATAAAATAAAAAAGCATATGATGTCCTTGGTGCCACCATCTTGAACTTATAGAGCAAATAGAAAAATGACAAGGTTATTCATTTTGTTGTTAAGTGAAACAAATTCGTGTTTGTTGATTTTTTTTTTTAAATGATTGTATTCCTCTCACAGAAGCACTGCAGGTAAAATTAGACAAGCATGTTCTGTCGTTTGGGCTGCTGTTGTTTGTGCATGTAAAAATAGATCCTTCAAAAGATATTTTCAAGGGTCAAAGAAAGTTATTGATGGAAAAACAAGCTTTTTTTTTGCGAGAAAGTAAACCAAAACTATTGTGGTGTTTTGTTCTACATTGTAATATTAATATTGATATGAATATTTGTTTTATATTTATAGATTTAGCTTATACATTGATGTTTAAGGACAGGGATCCTGTTTGTTTTATAGCCTACATCATTGTGACAAAGGGACTCTCAAAATCAAAGCGACAATACACCCCCTCAAAAAATGGGCTCTCCCAAAGGCCACGCTATAGATCGAACAACTTACGTTTTGGTTTACGCTCTCAGGAATAAATGTACGGGTGCCGTCAATGGGGCAGTACCCTTTCAAAAAGTAAACTTCTTGTACCTAAAGATTTCATAATGATTCATTACAGGTACAAATTACTACTTAAAATTTGCAAGCATATACCTGTTGAGTTGTATAGGTTTTAATATGTATCTTTGAGATAACAATAAGGACTCTTTAGGTAAAAATCTGTAACTTTCGGAAAGGTATCACCTCAATGACAGCTGTTGTACCTTTATTTTTGAGGAATAGACCAATCAAAGTTGTTTTACTTCAGGAGCACACTTTTAGATTGGATTAATTGGTCAACAGCACTTGAATTTAGCATTCAGCATAGATTAAAAACCAACAACAGTACCCATCCTACAGGATCTTTGTATTTTTTACGTATTCTTTACATGTTTTTTCATGTTTACTTTACACTGGATCGCAGGTATTAAATTTAGTTCCTGGATGACCACAGCTCTGCACAGTATAGTTCCAACTCTAATTAAACACACCTGGTCAAACTAATTGAGTCCTTCAAGCTTGTTTGAAACCTACAGGCAAGTGTGTTGGAGGAGGGTTGGAACTGAACTGTGCATGGCTGCTGCCTGATCTCACGAGAAAACGTTTAGTCAGCTTAGTGGCTAATTCGTATGAATTCGTACGAGTTCAGTTGGATGAAATTGTACGATTTTTAAAAAAAGGAGGTGTGGCACCTAACCCCACCTCTAAATTGTATGAATTAGATCGTATGAATTCATACGAATTAGCCACTAAAGCAAAAAGTTACGAATTGCCATGAGATTGTGTTGGAGTTTGACACCCCTGCACTAGATAGATTAATTTGTTCATTCATTCATTCTAGTCATTCATTCTAATTGTCTGTAAAAAATAATAAAATAAAATAAAATGACAAACAATAAACAGATTGAACTGAAAAAAGAAGGCATTTGAAAAAAAAAGATGCAGTACTTTCTGTAAATGCTTACAGGCAAAAGAACAATCTGAACTGAGTTGAACTTCTCACAATTAAGGTCTTCCACACACTGAGAGGCTGACGTGGATCACTTTGACCATGGCCATATTTAGCACTGTTAAACAGGACTGACATCGTGTTCTGCAGCTGTGAACGTGGCCTTTGATTTCACAAATTCAGGACGGTCAGATGTGCTCTCTGTCATTGCGAATGTGAACAGTTTGTTGTGGGTTGCTGTAAGACCACGTGACAGCTCTGCGTTTGGAGTGTGTTGCTGTCATACCGCCTTTGTTTTAGCCATGTAATCTTGTCTTTTGGCACTGACTGCTGTTGGAGACATCCAGAACTGTGTCACGCAGCTGTTTGCTGTCTACTGTTATTCCCTTTTGCAATCTGTCCCTGTTATCACAGTCATATTGTCATCATCATCCGCCAGGGTTATTTGACCAAAGATGACCATGTTTTGCTTTACTCCTCTGTGTTTGTCGTTATTGGGAGACCGGCATGCTTTTAATCTGATGTATCTCCACAACATCTCATCTTATCTTATCTTATCTTATCTTATCTTATCTTATCTTATCTTATCTTATCTTATCTTATCTGCATTTTATTATCTTTTAGCTTAGTCTCTTAATTGTCAAAGGAACTAACCGCCAACTATTCCAGCATATGTTTTAAGCAGTGGATGCCTTTCCAGCCACAACCCAGTACTGGGAAACACCCATACACTCTCATTCTCACACACACTCGTACAATACGGTCAATTCACCGATAACGCATGTCTTTGGACTTGTGGGGGAAACTGGAGCACTCAGAGGAAACCCACGCGAACACGGGGAGAACATGCAAACTCCACACAAATGCCAACTGGGCCAGCTGATACTCGAATCAGTGACCTTCTTGCTTTGAGGCGACAGTGCTAACCATTGAGCCCCTGTGCCACCCTTATCTTATCCTATCTTATCTTATCTTATCTTATCTTATCTTATCTTATCTTATCTTATCTTATCTTATCCTTTCTTATCTTATCTTATCTTATGTCAGTCTGTCATTATAGATTTTAGAAATTAAATTATTTAAATATATACATTTTATGATATGGATTTTTTTATGTAATTTTATTTTAATAAATTTTAGATTAAAGTTTTATGAAAAAAATGTACATAATAGTTAAATAATGGTAGTTATTATCAATGTACTGGTTAACAATAGCAAAGAGCAAATTATCTTGTCATTTATTAAGCTTTCTAAATTAGTTTGTATAAATAAACTTGTTCATTATATGTATATGTTCCTGCCACACTTTACCATGAGGTTTCATTAATTAATGTATTTACTAATGTGAACTATGATAAATACTTGGACATAATTTATTATTCAACATTTACTGGATTAATAAAGTCCAAATTCATGTTTGTTAACATTATTTAATGCAGAGTGCGTCAACAGAAACCAACAATAAACAACTGTATTTTCATTAACTAATCTTATCTAACATGAACAAATACTGCAACAAATGCATTTTTTCAGCAATTATAAACCACATAATGAAATGAATTCTTCTCATAATAATGCTGCATCCACTTTACAGGTTTCTAAAGTTGAAGTTGGGGACCCCCTGGGGGGGAGGGGGGTGGATGTCGTAAAACAATGAGCGAGGGGGGGGGGGGGGGGGGGGGGGGGGTCACTTGGTGATATCCAAAAGTCTCATATACTTGTATTATTAAACTAGATGATAAAGAATTAGCCTATTTATCAATGACATGCTGGAGATAAAATAGTATTTAATAGTTACATTAAAAAACATGGAATCAAAAGCCATCAGCCTTTATTTTATTTATTTTTATTTTATTTTTTTTCTGTTGCATTGCAACTTCTGGGTTGTTTACATTATAGTAATGACATAGCAATAGTGTCAGATGCAGCAGATTAATTGTATGGCACAATGTTAAACTTTGACACCTTTACGCACTCACGTACGTTTAAAAATATATATATCTCCAAATCAAAATCTCCTAAACAAATTAATAATGAATATAAAAAAAAATGAAATGGTTGTTAGACTGCTGCACTTGTTTGTGTTGTCAGTATGCTCATGTTTACAGTGCTTAGCATATATAAGTACACCCCACACAAATCAATTTTTTACATTTATAATAGGAAGCTATACAATATCATATTTGTGCATATACATTAGATTAGTTAGTACTGAACCCAAATCTGGAAATTATCTAACAAAATAACTTACAATAACGCCCCAAAAACTAGTACACCCAAATTTATATGTTAGAGAAACGTAAAATGCAAAAAATTGTATTATCTTTCAATTTCTAAATGTTTGCTGACAAAAAAAAAATTAATAAATATATCTGTTTAATAAATCTGTTTTGTTTAAATGCACCAAAATACATTGCCTATATTACTGAGAAATTGATAACATTATAGATTGTCAAAATGGGGTGTACCCGATAGTGTATATGCAGAGCTAGTGTTTCTTCCTATATCGATATACTTTCAGTGGATGGTTAATGTGACTTTTTCAATTTAATACGGTTCCATTTACAGCATCAATGTTGTAATGTAATTAAAATATACTCCGTTAAATAGACTTCAGCTTTTATTTAGTTGTTAAAGCATAAACCAAGATGAAAAGCCATTTACTCGCATGCTCCCATCAGGATCAGCAGGCTAGTATTGGAAGGCCAGTAGAAACCCCATTGGAAATACTAGAGTAAAATAAATGTAAATAGCGTTTGACCCAGGTTACTGACAAATTAAAAGTCCTTCTGCATGCTTCTGCATATACCCTTTTACGCTGAGCCCTGTATATAGTTCCTATTGGTGTGTGTGTGCACGTTGTGTGCAATGTTTGTATGTTTATAACCACCTTCAAGGATAGTGGGGGTTGCGAGTCACTGGAATAATTATATTGGGGGTTGCGGGCGCCAAATAGTAACCCCTGATCTACAGTATGCAACCTAAAAGGCGGATACCATCATCCATTGATCGCTAGTATTAAGATAGATCTGTGCACTTGGTGAAATTCTACAACTTTGCCACATGATATGAAATCCATAGCAACAGGACGCGCCCCTGTCCCCGGAGACGAGCAGTCATTTTCGCTCGGTGGAGCAATTTGACATAAATTCCCTCTGCACTGGCATGCTGAAGATGAGGTGCAAGTGGATCTTTTAATAGCTGACAAGGTGGGAATGTTTGATTTTTTTTGAGCACACACTCCTCCCCACAACAACAAGATCACAACAGGAAAAGAAAAGTTAATGACGCAAATGGGCAGGGAGAAGCTAAAAGATTAGCCCTGCCACATCTGAAAGGGGAAAATTGATCCTCTTTGTCATTATTATAAAAAGTGCTTCATTGGTGGAGGAATATGGGATTTGCTGTTTGTGTACAGATGTAATGAATCAGACAGATGAGATGACAGGCAGACAGAGAGTGGAGTCTGGGAATAGAGCCCATCTGACATGCTTAGCGCTGCAGTTAAACAAGTCCTGCTCCTCAGCCTGTCCTCTGTCAAGGGACCACACGCACAATACACACTCGTACTCGTCTTCTTACTTATTCTGCTGCTTTTCTGATCACGCTCTCGACTGGGCTGCCTTAAATATGAACATTGGGACATGCACCTGTGTTTTAGCAACCCATGCTTATTGGGAAAATGTACATGTGGTGACATTTCTGTAAAATGGTATTGCAATGGTTTTTGCAACATATTCAGTTAATTTTGCTAGAGTTGCATGTACTTTTGTTCAAAATAGTTCTTGCAATGTTATATTTAATTGCTTGTACATGCACCCCAACTGCCGAAACATAATGGCCATTAAATTACAGACATTAACTGTGAAATACTGGGCGTTACATTACAGAAATTTCTGTAATTTACTGTCTGTTATTTTAAGGTAAATGTCTGTAATTTAACAACCGTTATTTTACTTTTTTTTTTCAGCACCCCAGCTGCTGAAAAAATAACATAAAATAACGATTTTCTTTTACAGTGCAACTACTAACTAATAATAAGCAGCAAAGCTGTTAGTTAATGGTTTATTAATAGCAGGAATTGTTCCTTAAAATAAAGTGTGACCAATTAAAAAACACAATATTAGTAAATATACAAATAATAATTGAACTAAAATTAATAAATGCTATTGTTGATTGTTGATTATTACTATTATTGATTGTTAGGCCGTGTTAAATATCACAATTATCTAATCCATGTTTTTACAGCAATTATCAACCACAAACTGAAATGGATTCTTAATAATAATGCTGCATCTACTTTAGTTGGGGTCGGGATGCCCTGGGGGTTGCGAGACAATGAGCAGGGGTCAATTGGTGATATCCAAAAGTCTCAAATCCGTATATTATTAAACTATAATAATTACCAAATTTTATCCATGACATACCGAAGGCAAGGCAAGGCAAGTTTATTTATATAGCATATTTCATACACAGTGGCAATTCAAAGTGCTTTACACAAACAGGAATAAAAGAAACAAGTATAAGAAAAATAGAAACAAATAATAAAAATGGTTAAAAAATAAAATAAATAAGAATAAAAACAGATCAAATGTGTTATAAAAGAATGAAAAAGAAAAGAAATACATAATAGTGCGATCTGTCGGACAGTGCTCATTCAGTAAAGGCACAGCTAAACAGATGTGTTTTCAGTCTTGATTTGAATGTGCCTAATGTTGGAGCACATCTGATCATTTCTGGAAGCTGATTCCAGCAGCGAGGGGCGTAGTAGCTGAAAGCCGATTCACCCTGCTTTGACTGAACTCTTGGAATTTCTAGTTTATTTGATCCTTAAGATCTGAGTGATCTGTTAAGTTTGTATTCAGTGAGCATATCTGTAATGTATTGAGGTCCTAGGCCATTTAGTGATTTATAGACCAGTAATAATACTTTAAAATCTATTCTGAATGTAACTGGGAGCCAGTGTAAAGACCTGAGGACAGGTGTGATGTGCTCTGATTTCCTGGTTCTGGTCAGAATTCTGGCCGCAGCATTCTGGATGAGCTGTAAATGTCTGACTGTCTTTTTGGGAAGGCCAGTAAGGAGGCCGTTACAGTAATCCACCCTGCTGCTGATAAAAGCATGAACAAGTTTCTCTAAGTCTTCAAAAGACAGAAGATAAAATAGTATTTAATAGTTACACTAAAAAACATAAAAAGCCATCACCTTTTCAATTTTTTTTAAACATAACTAATGTTTTATTTAGTTGCTTGTTGTACATGTTATAAGAGGTTGGAAGTGAAAAACCATGTGTGTGTGGCACTAAAATGTTACCCAGCAGGCACCTTGATGTCAAAATTACATCAATAAGCATGTCAAAAATGCAAACGAATTTGATGGCAAAATTTGAAGTTCATTTGCCACCCACAAAATGATGTGATGTAAGAAAAGTATTCATTTATTCATCTGAAAGCTTCAATTCCAAATAACAGTTTATTTGTGAATTCCTACAATGCATGTAAACATCAAACCGATATCCAACATTGACGTCAACAATTGATTACAAGACAATCTGGATTTTGACACATTTTTTAATGGCTCGTTTCCAATGAGTGGTATGATACGGTCGGTACAGGTCACCTTTGTCAGGCTTGTGTTTCCACTTTAACATTGGTTCCAAAAGGGTACTAATGGTATCCTTTTGGTTGGTGTAGTGTATGACAGAAAGTTTCACTCAGCACCATTCTCGCTTGAGGAAATGTCAAAGTAAAGCTGTATGGGTCATTCACATATATGAGAAGCACTACTTACAAAACAGAGGCTTTATACACATAAATACTTGTGTATCAATGTGCATTACTAACCTTTCTATGAACATGATTTGATTATAATTGCAGGTCAATGATAGGTCAAAATAGCCTACTGTAATGCCTGCAATTACATAAAATAAATAAATAAATGCAACATATATATATATATATACACATACAGACCCTTACCATCTCTGATATGTTACCAATTACAGAAAAACAACACACAACATATATTAAGTCCTTATTTGGGTACAAAACAAGAAGCAACATATAACCCACAGTCAAAACCTCTCATCTTTATCTTTAATCTTCACCAGCACATGTAACCTTTTTTAGAAAGTAATTCTGTCATTCCCAGCTCATAATAGTCCAAAAGGTGATGATAATAGCTAAACATGGCAGTCTGTTCATGTTTAAGGTCGCTGAAAGAATGTCAGAAGCACTTCAATAATCACGCACACATTATTGTCATCAGCTCAAGAAGTTCGTTCTTTCAAATTAGACGGGCACACGAGCTCTCTCTAGAAAGTGAAACAGCTCACGCTTTAGATGGTCTTGTAAACAACAATGGGGCACAGAGTAGATTCTGCTCTTCTTCTTGGCTTTGTGGCTGTTCATCAAGACAAAGACAAGGTTTGTTTGAGCTCGGGTTGACCATGGCTCATTATTATATGTATATGTTATTACGGTGTAATGTCTCGGCTGTGTATTTAAAAATGACGCTTACTTTGTTTTTATTCTCCTGCCTTGTGCATGCGCTAATGCTGCTTCTCTGTAAACCAATAGCATTCAGTTGTGTGTCTTGCTCCGCCTTTTGGTAAGCTTTTGTTGTGCTAGGTACCCTTTGGAAAGGTTTACCCAAAAAGTAGTATGATATGGTTTGCTTTTTGGTACCTTTTTACAGTAGAAACGGGCATAAAAGCGTACCAAACCGAACCATAACACTCAGTGGAAATGGGCCATTATATTCACATTTTCCATTGGGTGTCGTTTTGGCATCAAGGTAGTCATGTGACATCATATCAACTAGCATTGTCTTAAACAGCAAATGTAAGATTAAATGCATTTGATGAAGCAACTGTATATTTTGAACTTGTTTCTACTATTATTTGAACTGTTTTATGTTTTGTTTTGACTACACTGCCTGGTTTCAGGACAATACATTTGACGTAAGGTGTCCTGGTAATTCATAAACAACAATTGCTGTCAGTTTAACAAAACTAATCCCTTTATCTCATATTGTGTGTCAGCGGATAACAAACGGTGCTGAATCTGGGGTGCTTCAGGACATCTCAATAGAACTAGCATGTCTTTCTTTCTTTCAGTTTCTTTAATTTTTTTTTTTTTTTTTTTGATTTCTCAATATCATCACACCAAGTTTTAAAGTTGCCACACAATGACTGGATTTAGGTTTGTTTTTTTGCCTTGTGTTTTTTGTTTACAGTCAAAGTCGCATAAATGTGAAAGTATCACAAAGTCACTATTGATCAGTCTACCCCAGGGATGGGCAAACTCGATCCTGGAGGGCCGGTGTCCCTGCATAGTTTTGCACCAACCCTAATCAAACACACCTGCTTGTAGCTTTCTAGTGATCTTGAAGACACTAATTAGGGTGTTCAGGTGTGTTTGATTAGTGTTGGAGCAAAACTCTGCAGGGACACCGGCCCTCGAGGATCGAGTTTGCCCATGCCTGGTCTACCCTATAATAATAATTAAGTTTGAAAAATAAATTCAAGTGTTTGGTATTATAAAATAGTCACAACACTTGTCTTTTCAGAGCAAAATCTGCTGTTTGTAAATAAACTTTGTACATGGATCAAATGTAAGTGTATTACTACTACTACTAATACTACACTACAACAACTACTACTACTACTACTACTACTACTACAAGTACTACTACTACTACCACTAATAATAGTAATAATAATAATAATAATAATAATAATTCCTTACATTTATAAAGTGCTTTTCTGGACATTCAAAGCGCTTTACACATTTGTGGGCTGTACAATATAAATATATACTGCATAACACAAAACATGTTCCAAATGTGTTTGAAAACATATGAAAACTGATTTCCATAGTTTGTGTTTTTCATATTATGGGAGTCATTGGCTACATTCAACGAATAAAACAACTCAATTATTGTGTTTTTTTGGGGCACAACTTAATTGTTTTTTGTACAATTCACTTAAATTTGTTAGCTTAATCGATTTGTGTTGATTTTTTTAATTTTATTTATTTATTTTTTACATTGTACAGGTTTTTAGCTTTCTTCTAAATATCTTATTTAGTATTCAAAAGAGGGAGTAAGTCAATTCTGGGGGAAAAATATTTTTTGAGTGTCCTTTTAGGCTTCTGTAAGCTTGTTAAATGTGAATGAAATAAAAGTATTTGCACTATAGTTACCGAAGTTCATAGTTACTGTCCTTGTATAAGTAAATATCTATGTTAAATTACTCAATGACAGCAAGCAAACAACCAAATAAAAGATTTCTAAAAATAAAAAAAGGAATCTGGGGGAAACCGGAGAAAACTCACACCAACACAGGGAGAACATGCCAACTGGCCCAGCTGGGACTCTAACCAGTGACCTTCTTGCTGTGAGGCAACAGTGCTAACCACCGAATAACCGTGCTGCCCCATAATAAATAATTTTAAAAACGGATTGTTTTGATGCTTAAAAACTTCATCTTTGCCACATTTGCTTCATTATAATGTAAAATCTACTGATATTATCTGCAGGTCTTGTGAAGAGCAGAGGCCATCGTGATAACCAAGGTCTGTGAATTATCATAATAATTGTAAAGTCCTGATCTAGAGATAATGGATCTTTATAAGCCAGAATCTATATAAGCCCAAACCCAAATCAATCTTGTGAAAATAGAGTGTTTTAAGCTCAATTTAATGCTGCTTTAGAAACTCACATGTTAGCACTCCATGTGTGATTGTAAATGCTAATTTAATTTAAACTCATGAGAAACTACAGTGGCATATGTTCAGTGTCTACTCATTATCACAAGGGTAATGAATCATACATCCTTATTTTATTTTTAAGGAACTTTTTTTTAAAAATGACAAGCTTGTCTCATGGATGACAAGGATTTTCCATCCTTCCCGATGCCTCACTGCCTTTATCTTTCTCTCTTTCATTCATTCATTCATTTATTGATTTATCCATTTTCTTAGTCCCTTTATTTATCCGGGGTCACCACAGCAGAATGAACCACCAACGTATCCAGCACATGTTTTACGCAGCGGATGCCCTTCCAGCTGCAACCCATCACTGGGAAACATCCATACACACTCATTCACACACATGCACTACGGACAATTTAGCTTACTCACTTTATCTGTACCACATGTCTTTGGACTTGTGGGAGAAACCGGAGCACCCGGAGGAAACCCACGCGAACACAAGGAGAACATGCAAACTCCACACAGAAACGGCAACTGACTTAGCCGAGGCTTGAACCAACGACATTCTTGCTATGAGGCGAATGTCCTACCCACTGCGCCACCGCATCGCCACCTTACTCTTTCGCTCTTCTCTTGTTTTATTCAGTCAACTTCATTCCTAAATATGTTAGGTTACCAAACTCCATTTTAAGTTGATTGAACTGTTTTATAAACTGTTTTGTTCAAATTCATTAAAGTATATTGGCTATATTCACTATGGAATTAATAAAAAAAATATTTTTTTCAAAGGGAATGTACTCACTTATGCTGCTATAAATGTTTAAGCATAAATGAATACATCTACTTTTGAAAATGACACTTTTTATGAATTCTTCAGTGAATATAGCAGTATATTTTGATGAATTCAAGCAAAACAGTTTTATTAAACAGTAAAATCAATTCAAATTAGAGTTAGAAATCTAACATATTTATGAATAGAATAATAATACTTTTAAATTCAAAGGATTTATTGCAAAAAAAACATACAAAATGCCAACTTCCCTTTTATATTTTGTCACCTTGGAATTATAAGGTTCTATCTGCGTACTGAACGATTTTGAAATATTGAGCTTCAAAGTTTTGCATTCCATAGCAAACAGTATGTGTGTAACATTTGATTTTTAAATAAAAAGACTTAATGTAAACAACTTATCAAAAAACATTCCATAATTTAAATAAGTTGTCATTTATTAAGAATATGTCAATAACTCAATTTTGACAAAATGGCATTATAATTCTAAGGTGATAATTTTTATGTATGTCTTGATTTATCCTGTTTATTACAATTTTATTTAAAATTTTCTCCAAAAATATTAATTTGGGTGCACTAATTATTGGTCTGGAGTCTTGTTTGTTTATTTATTTATTGATTGATTTTATTATGTTAAATTTGTTCCTGTTTTGGCTTTGGTACTGACTAATCTCATATATATGCACTGATACGTTAAAATCTTGTAATGGATTAGTGTATATACATGAGATTAGACATGATTAAAAAGACATTTAAAAGAAACATTTCAGAGTATATATGGGAAATTCATTCATTTATTCGTTCGTTCATTTGTTCATTCATTCATTTGCAAAAAGGAAAATAATATGTTTAGTACATTATCTGATTGGAATGGAAGGATAAACACAGTGTTACTGTTAGCTATAGACCCTCAAGGAATTGTCTTATATATTTATGTGATATATGGCAAGTAAGTTGTCACAATCACCTCAAAGATCACATAGAACTACAAATCCGCCGGTAAATGGACTACAAGAACCAGTCATGCACCACACATTCACACCTGTTCCAGTTTCCCACTGATTGTCAACACACACAGCTGA
Source organism: Danio aesculapii (assembly GCF_903798145.1). Taxonomy (NCBI): domain Eukaryota; kingdom Metazoa; phylum Chordata; class Actinopteri; order Cypriniformes; family Danionidae; genus Danio; species Danio aesculapii. The sequence goes on along the minus strand of NC_079441.1, from coordinate 42,759,306 downwards.
AGCTGTTCAGAACTGAGTACATGGCCTTTAAAGCAGCACAGACACGCACACCAGTGGCTAAGTCTTGTTATGCTGTTGAATATTACGATGTGTTTCCCTTCCCTTGCCCTGTCTTGCTGTGTACTGATCTTTGCTTTGTTTAGTTTGTTTCATGTTGTCTGCTGCCTGCCTTTGACCATCTGCCTGTTTATGACCACGTCTCTGGATATGCCTGTATACATCTGTTTGCTCCTGTGTTGACTGTTGCTAGCCTGACCAATCTACATATTAAACCCTGCATTTGGATCCAGTTAATTATTTGTGATTAACTGACTCGAAATTAGGTTTTATTTGTGCTGAGTAATGTCTGTGTACTCTATAAATGTTTTAAGTATATAATGAAATGCACACTCACAAATGCACATAGACATAATATATACAGTACATGCATTTGTGTATTTAAATATAAACAGTGCACACAAACATATGTAAACAAACCTTTATTTTGGATGTGAGAGATCACAATAAATGGATTTACATTTTTTTTATGTTTTTAAAAAAATATTTGTATTTAATTATGTTTTATTTGTATAAATGTAGTGTGATTATATGTTTTCAGAATTGTGAAGTAGGAGTGTACAAATAATCACATTGTTTAACCTGAATAACTCTCTCTCTCTCTCTCTCTCTCTCTCTCTCTCTCTCTCTCTCTCTCTCTGACATTCTCTCTTTTTCTTTTTCTATCTCTCCCTCCTCCACTCCACCCCAGGGCTCAGTCATAGGGGAGAATGTGTGGCTGGGAGATAAAGAGGCTTGTCGCACCGCTTGATAGCCATTCGCCGATAAGATCTAGTTGCTGTCCATCAGACTGGCTCATAGCAATGGCTGTCAGTGGCATCCTAGGAAATTTGTCAGATGCACAAGCCTGTCATATCACTGACATCCCATAAAGAGCACCTACACAAACAGGTCTTTGGTAGGATTCATTACCCTCTGATGGCTGCTGGATGAAAGGGGAAGGCATCACAGTAATGACCATCTATAGTTATTGTCTTTAGGCAACAAAGAGAGCAGAAAACTCTATTTTGGAGTGTTTGATTTTGACAAATTAAGCATCCACTGACATGTCTAGTTTTATTAATCGGTAGATGCAATATATCTGTCAAAGGTTTTGGGACATATGCTTTAATAGACTTTAATGACTTCAAAATCTTAACATAAGGTTTAATAATATGGAGTTGGCCATCACTGACTCTCCTGGAAGTCTTTCCATAAGATGTAGGAGTGTGTTTATTGGAATTGTGGACCTTTCTTCTAGATGTGCATTTGTAAATTCAGACACTGATGTTTGACTTGAAGTTTTGGCTCAATGTCTTCACTTTAATTTGCCAAAAATGTTTTCATTCGGATTGAGTCAGGACTGTGTGCAGGCCAGTCATGATCCTCGACACCTAATTCGCTCATTCATACTGTATGTTTGTGGACCTTGCTTTCTACACTGGTGTGCAGTCATGTTTGAACAGGAAGGTATGTCCCCAAATTGTTCTCAAAGTTGAGAGAAGGAAATAGTTGTATTGCTATGTATTGCTATGCTGAAGCATTAAGAGTTTCTTACACTGGAATTAAGGGACCAAGCCCAACCCCTGAAAAACAACCCTACTACATAATCTCCCTCCACCAAGCATTATCCAGCAAACACTTTTGTGTTTAATAGACATCTAATAGATAAATGTAGACAGTTTGGCTAAAACAAGGCTAAACTTAGATGTCTAGTAGATTTTCACTGACAGCCTAAGAACAGCCCAAAACTATACTAGTCGTCAAACAGACAGACTATGTGAAGTCATTAATTTCTGTATTTATATATATATATATATATATATATATATATATATATATATATATATATATATATATATATATATATATATATATATATATATATATATATATTATTTATTTATTATTTTTTTGATGACTAGTCTAGTTTTGGCCTGTTCTTAGACATGTATTAGATTTTCACTGACAGCCCAAATATAGCCTTGTTTTAGCCAAGACAACTATGTTTAGATGTCTATTAGATATCTTTTAAAAAACAAAAATGTTTGTTGGGTACACCTGGAACAAAGCAGTCGGGCAAGTACTGTTCTCCTGGCAACTGGCAAACCCAGGCTTATCCATTGGTTTTCTAGACAGAGAAGTGTTATTGGTCACAGTGGTGATTTGCTTTTACACCACTGCATCCTACTCTTGGTGATGTTAGGAACTGCTCGGCCATGAAAACCTATTCCATGAAGCTCTCTATGCAATGCCCTTGAGCTAATCTGAAGGCCACATGAAGCTTGGAGGCCTGTAGCTATTGACCCTGTAGAACGATTATCACGGTACCATGCTTGATTTCACTGAGCCCTTGAGAGTGACCAAGTCTTTCACAAATGTTTGTAGAATCAATCTGCATGCCTAGATGCTTCATTTTATACATCGATGGCCATGGAAATTATTGCAACACCTGGATTAAATGATTTGGAGGGGGTGTCCCAAAACTTTTGGCAACGTAATGTATGTCTACTTGATTCTTATTCTAACATAAACACCAGTAAAAAAAATGTCATTCTAGATGTTCATTTGTAAATTCAGACACTGATGTTTGACTTGAAGATTTGGCTCAAGGTCTTCACTTTAATTTGCCAAAAATGTTTTCATTCGGTTTGAGTCAGGACTATGTGTAGGCCAGTCATGATCTTCGACACCTAATTCGCTCATTCATACTGTATGTTCGTGGACCTTGCTTTCTACACTGGTGTGCAGTCATGTTTGAACAGGAAAGTACTGTATGTCCCCAAATTGTTCTCAAAGTTGAGAGCAGGAAATAGTTTAACATGTATTGCTGTGCTGAAGCATTAAGAGTTTCTTACACTGGAATTAAAGGGCCAACCCCTGAAAAACAACCCTACTACATAATCTCCCTCCACCAAGCATTATCTAGCAAACACTTTTGTGTTTAATAGACATCTAATAGATAAATGTAGACAGCTTGGCTAAAACAAGGCTAAACTTAGGCTGTCAGTTAAAATCTACTAGACATCTAAGAACAGCCCAAAACTATACTAGTCGTCAAACAGACAGACTATGTGAAGTCATTTATTTCTGTATTTATATATATATATATATATATATATATATATATATATATATATATATATATATATATATATATATATATATATATATATATATATATATATATATATATATTATTATTATTATTATTTTATTTTATTTCATTTTTTTGACGACTAGTCTAGTTTTGGCCTGTTCTTAGACATGTATTAGATTTTCACTGACAGCCCAAATATAACCTTGTTTTAGCCAAGACGACTATGTTTAGATGTCCATTAGACATCTATTAGACATCTTTTAAAAAACAAAAATGTTTGCTGGGTACACCTGGAACAAAGCAGTCGGGCAAGTACTGTTTTTCTGACAACTGCCAAACCCAGACTTGTCCATTGGTTTTCTAGACAGAGAAGTGTTGTTTGTAGAATCAATCTGCATGCCTAGATGCTTCATTTTATACATCGATGGCATGGAAATTATTGCAACACCTGGATTAAATGATTTGGAGGGGGTGTCCCAAAATGTTTGGCAACATAATGTATGTCTGTTTGATTCTTATTCTAAACATAAACAACAGTAAACAAAAGTCATTCATTAACTTGTTTCTTCCTTCCTTCCGACTTTTTATTCCTTCCTTCCTTCATTCATTCATGTTTAGCTCAAATTTGCCATTCATAAATTTTTAAAAAAGAATCCACTGCTCAACCACACTGTCCAACAGATTTTGTGTATGTGAAAGATGCTTTACATAAAGACTAGAACTCGAGTGAAGCATAAAGCTTAGTTTATATAATACATTTAAATTTGCATTGTGAATAATATTTGTATTTGTGGCAAATAAGATATACATGTATCAGTTTTGCATTAAAAATCTTTTGAATTGACATGTACAGTATATGAATGCTATAGCACTTACTTTCCTCTGTTTATGGTTTGAGTCAAGCAGATACTGGGCTACACCACTGCAGTCAACCCAGTAGATCTAAATTTGCCCCAATAATACTTACACTTTAGTGATTCACAGTAATGTTCATTAAATACATTTAGTTAATCATAAGAAAGTTATATGCTCTAACTTTAAATAGATTTAAAACTTATTACTTTCACAATCAGCTGGACTTTACCAACTTCTTATGCTAACCTTCATTCAACCTGTTCCTTCCGTTTCACAGAAGACACATCTGTCCTTATGTATCAGGACCAAGTTAAACAGCATCATTGTGTTTCTCCTTCTCCAGATGAGGCTTTGTCCCCTTCTAGTACTGCAAGGCCAGTCTCAACAATGAACCTATCAGCAGCATTGTCGCTCTCTGCATTCTCAACATATTGTATCTCAAATCTCATTCTCACTGGGTCGCCTGAATTTCCAGCCTGTTGTGTAAAAGATAGAAAAGTATCAATGAGCATCCTCAAACTGCACCTCAGATATACTGTACTTTAACATTTCCGAGGGCGTAATCTCTCTGCACAGTAACCTTTGACAAATGTGCTATTAGAACTTTTTTTTTTTGTCATATCCTAAACTGAGCAATAGATGAGGATAATGGCAAAGAAAGTGGACACATTTAGAGGCAACTGCTAACACAGCAGGTGTGCCATCATCTGAATCGCCATCAAATCAATGCACTGCCTACTGCACAGCAGCGCTCTTGTTAGCTGGGGCAAAATGACTAGGGGGATTTCTGCAGATTCTTTCTAAATCTGTTTGTCCCACGATCTCGAGGGAGAGCTGTGTAGGGGCTCAGATAAGCTCTCTTTGTGTTTTACTCTGATGCGCCTCTTTCTGTTAATTACCTGATCTCCTGAGACTGCACAAGAATGCAAGCTTCATTTAATAACAGATGCAACATTCATCATGGGTCAGTATGACAATTGCTGTTTCATTTGTTCATCTGTTCATTCATGCATTAATTCATTCATTCATTCAATTATTCATTTGTCTATTTGTGTATTCATTTATGGTAGAACTATAAAATGTTTGCATTAACTGTTGGGAGAAACACCTTAGAAAATGATTTAATTACAGTAACAAATAACTTTTTTTTTGTAACAGAGTAGTGTAGGGTATTAGTAATTAATTTCCAACAGGAGTTTACTCAGTACATGTTGAACACACTCTTTGCCCAAATGTAATTGTTGGGCACATATATATATATATATATATATATATATATATATATATATATATATATATATATATATATATATATATATATATATATATATATGTATATAAATATTCTGCACGTCGGATAAGCTTAAAAATCTTGATCTGCAGTTTTATATACTACCAACTAAACATACGGGAGCCTGTAGCATGACCACCTTCTGCATTGTAAAGCAGATAATTTTGTCCTGCCTGTTCCATATTGTGACGATATCCAGCATTTTCTTCAGGTTTTATTTAATTTTGATATTAATAAACTGTGAAAACATTATTTTGCCTTTTAAGTGACCCATATATTCTTTTATATTGTAGTTTGTTTCACCTATAATATTTGACAGCGCTTCAGCAGATTAAATAACCTGCCTGGTTAAAAAATAAAGTAGTAAACGCAAATGTGGAGCAGATGATTCCCCATGTTTCCTCAATTTAAATGACTTTTAAAATAAAGAGGGAATATTCAAAAAACTTTTTTTTTAATGTGCTGAAAGGCAGATTTTATATATATATATATATATATATATATATATATATATATATATATATATATATATATAGTTGAAGTCAGAATTATTACCCCTCAGTTTATTTTTGTCCCCAATTTCTGTTTAACGGAGAGCAGATTTTTTCAACACATTTCTAAACATAATAGTTTTAATAACTCATTTCTAATAACTAATAACTTACTAGATATTTCTAAAAACTTAGCTACTAGATATTTTTCAAGACCCTTCTATACAGCTTATATTGACATTTAAAGGCTTAACTAGATTAATTAGGTTAACTAGGCAGGTTAGGGTAATTAAGCAAGTTATTGTATAGTGATGGTTTATTCTGTAGACCATCGAAAAAAAATATAGCTTAAAGGGGCTAAAAGGGACCTTAAAATGTTTTTTAAAAAATTGTAATGGTAAAACACTAAACCCATGTGAACATTTCTTCTTTCATTAGAAACAAACAAATGGCCAACCAAAAAGTAACTCAGGGTTATACAAAGAGCGGCCAACACAAAATACATACATTCCTGATATGTGAGTCCCATCTCGCACTCAATACACTACAATTACTATAGTTTAAATACAGCATTACAACACACAAAAGAGAGAGAGAGAGAGATCGACTTTGTTAGTACCTGTTTAATAATGATTTGATCAGCTGAAGTTAGACATTATGCTGGTTTTCTCTTCTAAGGGCTTATTATGCGTTCTCTGTCGCCATCTTGTGGATGAACAACGTCAACCGTCTTTGCTCTCCTCAATGACAGACTAATGGCTGACGATGCACTGTCTCTAATAAATTATAAATGTTTAAAAATAGGCACTATCATTATAAATAAACTGCATAGCTGCAATCTAAACATCTACAATCTCACCTGAAAAAGCCTAAAAAGTACATTATTTTGTCCAACTGCAGCAATATTTGTCAAACTATAGAGTGTCCTCTGCTTGTTGCTGTATATGGTTGGAGTAATACACAAGAGTGAAGGGTGAAGAGGCTGGTGAGCACTGTTACTGGCAGAATATCGCATCAGCCATTCAGATTCAAGAACCAGACAGGACTGTTATATATATAAATATATATATATCTATTTATTTTTTTACACTACATTTAATGCTGTTTCAAGTTATGCCTGTTATTCTCACATGTAACTTAGTAATTGCCTACATTTAGTTTAGTTGGTGATGGCCATGAAGTCAGTACTGCAAGCAAAAAGTCAGTACTGGTCAAAAAAGTATTCCTGCCAGATTGCCTCATCTCATTTGCCAGAACATGGAGTATTAGGTGAATTATTGTGTAGTAGGGATATTATTTGAAGGAGAAATGGCTTGGATTACGCAATCAGGTATTGATTTCAATAAAGAGAGATGCTTAATCTGGAAGAGATTTTAGTTTTAATAATAAAATGCACAACTTTCACAACAGCACCAGGTTAACACTATTCATTTAGAGGGGAGAGGATTGTTTTCTCCCATTCTGACTTCACCCCTAGGCTACACCCCCAGATATTATGCGACACCGATCGAATATATACAAGAGAGCAATTTTTAGATATTTGCATGTGCTAGAAGAGAACTGGCATCCTCGACTGGACACATTGTCTTCCATACTGAGCATGTTAATTGCCTCTGAATCAATATGTTCACCCTCTCCTCTGTGCATGTGTTCCTTCTCAGCTCAAGAGGTGTAGCAGGTGGCCATATGAGAGCCCCAGGTAGCTCAACACGTCATTTGCCATGATGATTTTATTGTTTATACAACATCTTGTTTTTAGTATAAAAAGTGTATGGATCTTTAGGATCTTCTTAGGATCTTGTATTTTTTTTTAGCATGAGTTCATGTAAAGAAAGAAGCTTTGCCTCAAATTGCTTCATATTAGTAGTTCGTAAGGTAGCAGTTACATTTAAGAATTGCATAATATTAAAGCAAGTATATGAACATGTAGAATATGTGATTTATAACAGAACACTGTATATTAATAAATAAACATGCGTATAACCTACAACTTAGTGTGCTAAATTGTTATTAAATGATATTTATTTCCTCTGCATATGCTTGATTGAGAAAGATTATGTGTTTGCCTTTCATATATATATATATATATATATATATATATATATATATATATATATATATATATATATATATATATATATATATATACATACATACATACAGTTAAAGTCAGAATTATTAACCCCCCTTTTAATTTTTTTTTCTTTTTTAAATATTTCCCAATGATGTTTATCAGAGCAAGGGAATTTTGACAGTATGCCTGATAATATTTTTTCTTCTGGAGAAAGTCTTATTTGTTTTATTTCGGCTAGAATATATATATATATTTTTTTAAACAATTTCAAGGACAAAATTATTAGCCCCTTTGAGCTATAATTTGTTTCGATAGTCTACAGAGCAAACCATCATCATACAATAACTTGCCTAATTACCCTAACCTGCCTAGTTAACATAATTAACCTAGTTAAGCCTTTAAATGTCACTTTAAGCTGTATAGAAGTGTCTTGAAAAATATCTAGTCAAATATTATTTACTGTCATCATGGCAAAGATAAAATAAATCAGTTATTAGAAATGAGTTATTAAAACTATTATGTTTAGAAATGTGTTGAACGAATCTTCTTTCCGTTAAACAGAAACTAGGGAAAAAAATAAACAGGGGGCTAATAATTCTGACTTTAACTGTATAATATTTGTTATTATACAGTTATTATACAGTATAATAACTGTATAATATATATTTGTTCAACACATTTCTAAACATAATAGTTTTAATAACTCATTTCTAATAACTGATTTATTTTATCTTTGCCATGATGACAGTAAATAATATTTTACTAAATCTTTTTTAAGACACTTCTATACAGCTTAACGTGACATTTAAAGGCTTAACTACTGTTTAATGTCATCTTTTTTATTTTTTCATATTTATTTCGCGTTGGTCACTTTTCACTTTATGTACACTGGAAGTTTCTGTAGCCAAAACAAATTCCTTGTGTGTATGAAGCACATTTGGCAATAAAACTGATTCTGATTCTGATACACACACACACACACACACACACACACACACACACATACACGCACACACACACGCACACACACACGCACACACAAACACACACTCACACACACACACACACACACACACATACATACATACATACATACATACATACATACATACATACATACATACATACATACATATATATATATATATATATATATATATATATATATATATATATATATATATATATATATATATATATATATATATATATATATATATATATATAAATTTTATTTTTACTCTCTGGTTTTGCCATCAACCTTCAGTCTTCAGTAGGCTGTTTGAATAATGGGAAAGAAAGAAAAGAGTAGGAAAAAAAGCATTAAAATGCAGACTTTTTTTAACTGAGCATTTGGACTGGGACAGGAACTCCTCCTGTCTAGACATTTTATGACACCACCAAGTATAACAAAATCAAAGTAACTTGCGCAGTGACTTTAAACTATGTTTCAAATACTGTATATCACAGATCTCATAGATCATTCAGTGCAGACTCTAGTTTTACAATAAGCTTTACATTTACAATAAGCTTAAAGTTATTTAATGCATTAGCTACATGAAACAACAATGAACAACACATCTGTCAAGCATTACTTATTGCTTTTTTGTTAATGTAACAAACATGACAAAAACATGAGCCAATGATAAACAATACCTTTTTTCAGCATTACATAATATTTGTTAATGTCAGCTTACTCACATTCCAATGCATCTCTTAACCGCGTAGTTACAGTAGCTTATTTAAACATACACCAGCATATCTTTTTAATGATTAGAAAATAGTACCAAACAATGGATAACACATTTATTCAGCAATACTAAATCACTGTTCATGTTAACTAAATATTAATGTGTTAACTAACACAATACTTAATGCATTAGATAACAAACAAATAATGAACAAACATTACTAGCACATTAGATAATGTTGTACACTTTGCAATAAGGGTTCCTTATTCCCTGAACAAACGCATTGTTCATGAAAAATCATGTTAGTATAGAGTCGACAAAATATGATTATCGTGCAAGTTAAAGCTGAGGTTTCCACTTTAACACTCTAAAACAGTGTCAGTTTAGAACTCATTTGTACCCGTCTTTGATGCAGAATGTTGAATCCATCCCAAGATTTACCAATTAACATGGGTTAGTAAATAGTTAGCATAAGTTAAAATCAATAAAGGTTGTGCAGTGCTGAACTTGAGTCGTTCATAATTTGTTCATGTTAGCTATTGCATCATTTTAACTTCGTTTAACTTAAAAACATAATTAGATTTTTCACATTTAATGTTGTTAATTCATGTTAACTAATGCATTTACTAACATTAACTAATACAACATGATTGTAAAGTGCTTTATTTAGTTACTATGTTATATTTTGTTCATGATTTTCTGTAAAGCTGTCTTTGAAATAACATGAATTGTGCATGAAAAGTGCTACAAGCAATATGAAAGTGGCTTGATGAAAAGAACGAGGTCAAAGGTCAAAAAAGGTCAAAGATTTTAAAAGGTTGTTTTAAAGATGTATCCTTCTGAATACAATTATTGTGTATAATGAAAGTATTTTATTCAAGGCTATTGTTGGCCACAGCACACAATGTGAACTATAACACAAAACAAGGAATCATGTTGGTCTATCTTCATTTACGCAAATATATACAGTTGAAGTCAGAATTATTAGCCCCCCTGAATTATTAGCCCCCTGTTTATTTGTTCCCCAATTTCTGTTTAACAGAGAGGAGATTTTTTTAACACGTTTCTAAACATAATAGTTTTAATAACTCATTTCTAATAACTGATTTATTTTATCTTTGCCATGATGACAGTAAATAATTTTTGACTAGATATTTTTCAAGAGACTTCTATACAGCTTAAAGTGAAATTGAAAGGCTTAACTAGGTTAATTAGGTTTATCAGGCAGGTTATTGTATAACTATGGTTTGTTCTGTAGACTATCGAAAAAAATATAGCTTAAAGGGGCTAATTTTATACCTTAAAATTTTAATAAAAAAAAACATTAAAAATGCTTTTATTCTAGCTGAAATAAAACAAATCAGATTTTCTCTAGAAGGAAAAATATTATCAGACATACTGTGAAAATTTCCTTGCTTTGTTAAAGATCATCTGGGAAATATTTAAAATAAAAAAATAAAAATAATAATCAAAGGGGGTCTAATAATTCTGACTTCAACTGTATGTATGCCTTTAAAGTATGTATTTATTTGTTGGTTTGAAACAAATAAATATAATAAAAATAATAGCTTACATACTAAAAATATTGTTTATTTTAAAAATTTATATGATTGTGTATGATATTTATTTCTATGCGTTTCTTTTTTTGGGGGGTGGGGGTACTTATAGACGAAAACTCTGAAAGTACAGTTTTTCTTCTCATATCTTCATAATCTTTGCAAATAAAAATATATATATAGAAAGAAGAGATGGAGAGCATGTAAGATGAACAGAAAATACCAGCCTGATCTCACAAGGAAAGTAACTATTTTACATTTGTCAGTTTCGCAGCAGTTTGGAGTGCAGTCAAATGAAAATATATGGTTTTAAAAAGGAGGTGTGGTACCAAACCCCACCCCTAAACAAACAGTCATTGGGGGATAAGCAAATCATACTCAATTGTATAAATGAGATGGTACAAATTCATACAAATTAGCCACTAAATTGAAAAGTTATGAATTTCTGTGAGATCCTGTTGAAAATTCAGAGTCTGAAGTTAATTTTCTAAAATAATTTTTGAATATTTATCCTCGATATATCATTTTGTCCATTTAGAAAGGCTCATCAGTCTCTTGTCTAAATGTTATAAAAGGTTTTTTTAAAGCTACTGAAAGAAATTGCGGAATCAATGCCCCTTTTTTGTTTTCACAGCCAGGGATTTAGACCTATGATGTATGTCATAGCATAAACTTTAAAATTCCATTGCCAGGGTAATATATTTCTAATTCCCTGCCTGGGTAAATCACTAACAGAGAATTGGATATTAATTTGCAGACTCTAAAGAAGCCAAAGAGTGAATTATGCTTCATAAGATGGATTACTGAATGGAATGACGGTTGGTTTTATTGCTGTAAGGGAAACGAGCATCTGTATAATTGATTAATCCAAAGTGCAAGCAACTGTGTCAAGCGCAAAGGTGTTTTCTTTCTTCCTTTTCTTTCTTTCTTTCTTTCTTTCTTTCTTTCTTTCTTTCTTTCTTTCTTTCTTTCTTTCTTTCTTTCTTTCTTTCTTTCTTTCTTTCTTTCTTTCTTTCTTTCTTTCTTTCTTTCTTTATAGACAGATTACCAATGCGAGTATAGCTACCAGCCTGCATACCGATAGCAAATGTTTATTTATTGATGCATACAAAATAACACTAAAGGTTGGAGGGTTGAAGTTGGTTGTGGCCAGGCAGTTGAAGCGGGGGTAGAAAAACAGCAGGACAGGAAGTGTAATTCCAAATCCAATCTCGCTCAGAGCCCAGTACAAATGCACCATTCAAATGGAACAACTGAACCAAAACCCAACCAAGAGTTTAGATAACAGAGCGAAGGCTATACTCCGATGAATGTGCAGAAGCAGACTGCAAAACATGTTCCTCCTCTACCCTCTGGTCAATCGTACTTCCCACCAATCATTTGTCAATATTAAATGTAGCTGTATTTGAGATTTTCCTCCTTTGAAATTAGCTAGATGGTCTTAGAGCTCCTTAAAATTAATCTAATTTGCATCTGCCTGCAATTTACATGTACATTGAAAGCGAAAGTTATTACAGCGAGGTCTTTGTGGAATTGCTATACTTCAAATTCAAATTACTCGACTGGACCTTTTATGTTTTTGGGTGCAGTTTATATAGCACTGTTTTCAATTAATAATGGAAAATAAAAGATTGGTACAGTGTTTTCCTTGATTGCTTTGATGGAGCCGTCAACTGAAAATCCACATTTTCAAAACAGTTAATACACAAGCTCTACAGATACTCATGGTCAAAATGGCCATGTTTGCAAAAGGCTCTAACCTTGCCAAAACATTTCAAATATGCAACAAAAGCTTTTTTTTCTCATGAAACCACACTTGCAACTTGTATATGGGCTCTTTCAATCAATCATTACACAATGGACAACAAAATACAGAACAGGTGTGAATCAGTGCGCCATTGTTTGTCATTGTAGTCATTTGCCAGTGCCATTTGTATTCTTTCTGTTTAGGCGGTGTCAAATGTACCTTTTTACAAAGAAATGGATGCAGAATAAGAAATGCTTTGATGCAATTTGTATTCAACCCATGACATTCTATTTTTCAAACTGTGTCTGAAAACTTGAATATTGTAAACATTACAGAAAATACCTGTCAACCAAAATACAATAAAATCTGTTGAAGTATGACATTTTCTAATGCATTTTTTGTATTCATATGCAAAAAAAAAATCATCACATAAAACACTGAGTCAGATGTATATTAATTAATCCATTACAACAAAACGCAAAACATTCGAAGTCAGTTTAAGCAGTGATACTTAGTTCTCCTCTCTCTTCTCTAAATAAGAAAAAGAGGAATAGGCTGCATATTGTGCTCATCCAATACTGCATTGAGGATAGAGAGTTCAGCTCATTTTTAAAGAGCTACTCTATGATTATGCTGAAATGTAAAGTTTATTTGAGGAAATCAATGGAATTTTTAATCATTGCTTGTGATACTTCACACTTTCACGTACATAAACAAATCCTAAACAGAGACTGGCAGTATCTACAGACATTATGATAGATGGTGGCTGCGTTGACGTGTCAAAGCAACAAACCGAAAGCGGACCATGCTTTCTATTATAATGTCTATGAGCACTATGTCAAATGTATGGACACACACACACACACACGTGTACCAATACGATTCACACAACGTGAGGTCGAATTATTTTTTATGTGCGAAAATAACCTTAAGACAAGCCATTATTGACCTATTCTATCCATGCTGGCAAAGAACAATACAGACCTGGCACCTTTTTTATAAGGTTTGCATACTGATTGCTAATTGAAGATGTGTGTAAAGCAGTCAAGCAGGTGCTTCAGTGATTTCATACTGATCTTGGCAGTTTCTAATAGTTACGAATAGATGGTTTCTGTTTGGTTACCATAGTTAAAACAATGGACTGCTTGAATGACATCTGTGTTAACTCTTTTGCCAAACACTGGGGAAAATGCAACCCAGGCTTATTCTGAAAACATACATATAAATTTCTGGAGACTGCCAAATACGTGCCAGGATCTACGTTTTTTGCAGTTTTTGTTTTCTCGAATCGACCAGAGGCCGCTGTGTACGCTCTTTAACATCTCAATTTTATCTTGCAAGTGCCATTCGCGCCTGCTGTTCTCTCGTAAACCCACCAGAGGCTGCTGTCAACTGACTTTTTGACTGACTGATTAACTGACCGATTGACTGACCCACCCTCCTCCTTCCCTAAACCCAACCAATATTATTTTAAAAAGCAAAGATTGACATGTTATTTACTTGTTTATTTTATATTTTGAATTCTGTTGTTGTCTGACCTGCTTTCTGCACCCATTCTTCACCAGACTCAAACCCCATCGTCGTGGTCATCTCCTCTCTGCATCTCAAGTCCACCGACGTACATGGTGAGCTAACTATTTTCATGTCCATTTAATCAACTAAATGGGGGTTGTTTTGACAATGTTGTTGTACAGTATTTACCTAAATTTTTAAAAGTGAAAAAAGAAAAAGTGCATCGTTGCTGTGTAAAGAAACCCTAAGCTAACATTAAAAAAGAAAAAAAAAAAAAACATATTTCTAAGACAGCCAAGAAAAAAAAATTCCTGCTGATACAGATTTGAGCTTGAGAATGGATCTTTGAAAATGTGAATGCTGAGATAAACTTCATTAAACATTTAATGTTGCTTCTGTTTCGCTTATCTGAGAGCACACCATTCTGACATCAGGGCTCTGACTTGCTATCAGTCCTACAATGTGTCTAAGCAGTTTGCTGTTTCCTTTTGGCTCTCAAAGCTCATCCCTAGATTTTCCAGATCAAGGCCTGGTGACATTTGCCCAAAGGATTTGAAGAAAAAAAGATATATAAATAAATAAAAATCTTTATCCTACCAAACCCAATGGAGGACTTTGACTGGTCACAGAGTACAGACCCAGGGTCAGCTCTCTGATCACAGAAAACCATTTTAAGAAAAGGGAAGGTTGCAGACACGAGCTGGCAGGGTATCAGCTTTTGTAAGACCAGTGCAGATTCAGTTCAGTGTTAAGCTCAGAATCACATCTGCTGACACTCAGCTCTAAACCTTCATTCATTGAATCTAACAGAATGTAGTGGAAGTAATTAACATGCCATTGTTGTCTCTGAAAAAACAAATCTCCAGTGTTTACATTATCGATCACTAGTCAATCATAATTAAAATGTGCATTAAACATAAAGACTTTATATTAGACTGTATTTTCTAATGAGCCATGTGGGCTGAGTGGGGAGAATAACGATTTATCCATAAATGAGCTACTACTTAAGACGTAGGGCACATGCAGTGTATTATTCATTTATTAAAATTAATGTTTCATGCAGTCTGGAGAGGGGTCAAAATTATTCATCTCACATTGCTTTATTCATCTAATTTTAAGCGAGCGTTTAAAGCTCAGCTGTATTCAAATGTTTCATTACAAATCATGCAATTTTCAACAGGGATTATATTGACAGCATGTTGAAGAGGGAGTGAGACTGTACTGTCAGTTGCCATGTGGGGTTTATTTCATCATTAAATCTACTGTATGAGCCGTATGTAAGTGCTAAAATCAATAAGGCTTTTCTCGCTGTGCTTAACCCCGGGTTGTTGTTGCTAAACAATGCTTTAAAAGGGCTTCTGTTATGCTGTTTTTATAAAGGATTGATCTTGTCTTTGGGATGTACTAGAAAAGTTTTTCACAAAGAATAACAATTCAATTCAATGAAATGGGTTTAAATGTTTTTGCAGCATTTCTTTTGCCAGATTAAAACTATTTATTATCTTAATACTGTGTTTAAATGATTATAATTACTATTAATGAAGTAAACTACGTATTATAGTAAACCAATACACTCATTGTTTGTATTCCATGGGCGAAAATGATTTAAATGAGGCACTTGAGTCATAATATCAAGGAGAAAGGCATTGTAGCATAAATTAGCTATTAGCCATAGTACTCGAAATACATTTTCTGCTAAACAGAAATCTCCATTTGGATTGGAGTTTTGTAAATTTACAGATGTTTTTTGCAAGCATATTGGAGCATATTTAAAGGTACAGTATGTAAGTTTGACACCCAGTGGTTGAGCTAGGTATTGCACTCTTGGATCAAAACGAAAGTAAGCGCAGGTTGCAAGATTGAGGACTCGAGCGAGTGATTTAAACTGTCTTCTAAATAAAAGCTATGGCACCCGATAGAAGGAATATTTTCCATATTAATAGGAGTTTTTGTCCTAGCCAACACCTCGAATAGATATATTAGAAACGGCTTCTTTTTCTCACAGGTGAACAACAGAAATCTATGACAATGATCACCTCAGGTAAATCTCATGTGCTTTATTCAGTGTTAAATGCTAATGTGAGTTTGAATGCCATCTTACTTGACATTTATTGTCATATCCTAAAAGCAGCAGCAGATAGTTCACCTCAGATCTTGAAAATAAAATAAACTATTTGAAATTGAACTTTACAACTAAACACATATGAGTGATTCATCATCTACATTTAATAATGTTAAAGAGGGTTAATATGTATTAAATTTATTATAAACCTTTCCATTCCGTGAGTGAGTCCATATTCTGTACTTCTGAATGGTTGCATTTAAATTTCTGTCGTGTTTCGTCGGGTGCAAACAGCCAAATTGCTCATCACTGCGCATCTCGTCACAAATGGTGTTGTTGGGACACACAGTTACAATTTACGCTTGTTTGCGATTTTTAATATTTATATTATTTGCTTATTAATAACCTCATGTGGAACTATGAATCTACGTCTCATTTGGGAGTCTGCTACTGTCCACTGGAGGTTGCATTTTGGTCAAGGATGCATGCTTTCAGCGCCTTTCTGAATGAATGAATTAAATACGTTTTCCACCAAGGCAACCCGGGGTGCTGAAATATAATTTGCTAAACAGGCATTGAGCAGGTTAAAATTGACCAAACAAATACAGTGTTCTGGCATGGAAAACACATTTTTAAAGCAGAATATCTGACTTCAGCATTGTTTATTAGATAAACAAGAATGTTCACTTGGCATGTTTCTTAAATATCTGCAAGTATTTTGTGGTATTTTTAGAAGAGGTAAAAACTTACTTACAGCACCTTTAACCTTACATTGACTGAACGGTTCTAAGAACAGTCTGGTAAGGTTCCAGTTGTATTTCCATGAGGGCCTGGTACAAGCAGAATGAGCGCCAACATGAAAAGTTAAACCATATCCTTGGTGTCGACTGGCGCTGAATAGAACAGTTAAGCAAAGAGAACAATTTGGCCTAGTATTGAAATTACTTAGCTAAAGCATAAGCACCACATTTGCAGTGTTAATGTTGTTTTGTATTATGACAAATATGAGCAGTGTGAAAAAGCAGTGTCACAATGTTATACACTCAGAAATAAAAGGTACAAATGCTGTCACTGGGGCATTAGGTACACTTATACCTTTCAGGTCTATTTTTGTACCATAAAGGTACATATTTAGATAACACTCTGGTTAAAATCTGTTAATACTGCTCCTTCAACTGACTATAAGAAACAAGTACATGCTAACTTACACTAACCTAAAAGAGAGTTGTTTTGACTTTGTTTATGTTAATTGACCAGTTTAAGTTAATTGAACTAATAATGATTTGATAACTGAAATAAACTGTGTAAGCTACTCATAGAAAAGTTCAGTTATGTTTGTTTGTTTCAAAACCTAAATGGTTTGCCGCAATCAGTTTCCTCAAACAGTTTGAGTTAACTTAACTTATCGGGTTTTATAGTGATTTAATGAGAATTAGTTGGCATGTATGCAATGTAACTTAAATTCAACAAACAGACCATCAATATAAAGTGTGACCCATATTTATACCTAAAAAGTACAATTGTGTACTTCATAGTACCTTAAAAGATACAAAAGTTACAAAAGTGTATTTTTTGAAAAGGTACCGCCCCAGTGACAGCTTTTGTACCTTTATTTCTTAGTGTGTAGCTAGATGTTTAGCAGCTAAAAAGGTAATTTCAAACCTCATGTTGACATGCTTTGGGCAGTTACATAAAATGTATTTAAATGTGTATCGTATATAAACATCAATTTTAATATTTGAAGAAAAATCTTTCAAAATATGATGGGAAACACATCTATTGGAGGTAAGATGAGACTGTCATTCTTACCTTTTATAGTCTGAAAAGTCAGTTTTGGAGAAACTACTGTAGAAGTCAGCAATATATAATATGAGGTTAAGCAATCGTAAGCCTTTAAGTAATCATGCTGTGTTCATCTAATCAAAGAACGTGCAAATATGTAAATAATTTCTTTGGGTTTAGTATTGCCCAGCATGAAACTTCAGCATATGAATATCCATGATTATTTCTTAACCCCATGTAAATTATGATCTGAATGAAACAAAGCAATATCTCGATACACTCTGTTTAACAGTGCTTAGAATGACCCAGTATTAACTATTACATGAGTCAAAATCCCTGATGAGATCTCTTGAAGGGAGAGAGAGAAGTCTGGAAAAAGTAATAAATTGTATGGATTTTTTGTTTGTTTGATGTTCTGTTTGGGACATTTACATTTGGTTTTTGTCACTTGGCACTAATGATATTTAAAATATTCTGTTCTATCAGCATCTAACTGATTTTTTAAATTACACAAAACTATAATTTGGGACAGATGCCAGAATTAATTTGAGCTCTCAAATGGCAGATTACCATTGGATGAGCAATTGTTTCCCTCTGCACATTCAGCGTTACACATGACCAGCTGACATTATTTGTTCAACATTCCATGACATTAGAAATGTTAATTACTCTGAAAATTGTTTACGGGCATTCCAAAAAAAGCAGAAACTCTGTATTGATGGAAACATCTCTAAAAAAAAGACTGATTCTAAGGAAAGTGCAAGATGTTGCACACTAGCTTTGAGAGTGCAATTTTATTTATTTATTTATTCATTCATTCATTTTTTTGGCAGTCTACTTTGGGTCTTGAGTGGCTCACCGACAGGGTTCCTGGGGATCAATGGAGCAGGAGTGGAGACAGACTGGAGACAGGAGATAATTGGGCAGAACAGGATGTGGTGTGGCACCATGGCTGCCCAGGGAGCTTCAACACTAATCCATGCCTCCCATCAGGGGTGAAACCGGGGAATGACTGTCTCAAGCACTCCCTTGGCACTTGCTCCTTTGGGAAACTCCGTCAGTCAGTCTCTCTCGCTATAAGCATCTGTCAGCTCTCCCATCTGAATTTCTTGCTAACCACCATTTCTGTACATCCTCCCCAATCCTATCCTCTGACTAAGAAGCTCAAGACTGGAGTACCAGGTACTGGACACTATCTTGGTCATTAGTGGATGGAAGAAGCTGTTATTCCTTCCCTTGTTGTTGTTGAAGGAAGTTGCTCTGAGGGGTCAATTACTGTACATGACAAGCACTTTGGAGCATCCAATTTGATTGCGCTAGAAAAGTACTACAACAAAGATGGACACAATAAAAGAAGACATCACAGTGAAAAAAATAACTGATTTGGCGTGACAGGACTACACCGAGGTCAAAATAACATCAAATTGACTAATATGACTGTTGTAAAGTTTGTTCTTGTCGTGGGAAGAAGAAGACAGAGTCAGTGACATCAGGTGAGTAGTTTTTTTTATTTTCAATAATCACACAACACATTAAAGTGTGTGTGCTCTCTCTTCTCCTGGCTGCTCCTTCTGTTCTTCTTAAAGCTGGGGTCACACCGGGCTTCGTGTGGGCGAAATTCTGTCGTACTGCGCTGCGAAAAGGGGCGGGATTAAACAAGATGTTTAGACGATTTGCTCCAGGCTTTAAATTTCTTTTCAGAGAGGTCATGATTTGATCCTCGATTGGTCTCACGCAGTCAAGTGATGCGATTTCGTTGGTCAGGGTTCACCAAGCGTGAACTTTGCACTGCAGCAACCAGCAAAACTTGACGCATGACCATGTGTTTCCGGTCTGACGCATTCGCGTGCGTATAAACGGAAGTCTATGGGAAGTAAAGTCAAGTGTGACCGCAGCTTAAGAAGGGTGTCTCTCCGGCAAAATCGCTAGAATATAAGGTGTTATTTATTAATTCTGATTGTCCTGCTGATTAGCCGCCAGGCTCCGAGCATGCTCTCCCCCCTCATTGGGTGTTCGACCATGCTTACCTCTCTACAATAACATTGGAGCAAAAAAAATAAGAAAGAAAAAATTGATTACATTACATTTTTAATGCCAATTTTAGATGTCAATAAGATGTCGTTTTGACGTCAAGATAGTTTACAAAGTTTACATTCATTGTAGGGATAGATAATCCATTGCCAGATTGTAATTTGTAGATTTGTTATAAATTCATTGTGTTCTCTCAACTAAACTAAAAATACAAGTGTGAAGTGGTCACCATTGGAGAAAAAAAATGAATTTTGGATTATTTAAATGCATTTAGTATAATATTGACTTTATTCCATGTCATATGGCATCATGGGATTTCAGGCATCAGATGTCCTGTTGGAGTCTTTAGGTTCTTAGTAGAATCGAGTTTAAGATATGAAAGTGTATGGTGGAATTGAGAAATCCAAGACTATCAGGTACTGGACACTATCTTGGTCATTAGTGGATGGAAGAAGTTGTTATTCCCTTCTCTTGTTGTCAATCAGCAGATTAATTTGATGTCAAATAACTACCTTGATGTCAAAATAACATCAAATTGACTAATCTAACATTGAAGTAAATAAAAAAAAACATCAAAAACTGATTACAGGACTGTTTTTAATGTCAATTTTAGATGTCAATATGATGTAATTTTGGCATAAAGGTAGTTGTAGGGATAGATAATCCAATGTAACTTTGAAATTTGCAATTTAAGCTTTTAGATGAATAAAACTTTTATTTTATTACAATAACATTTGTGTGGTTAAAAGGGCAGCAATGTGTGGATGCAAAAAGGACCTAAAGGTTTAGACACTGAATAGATTTTTGACTTGTTTTTTGATGTAGTTTTCACATCAAGGTGCCCGCTGGGACCGTAATCATCAAATTATTAGAGAATTATTGTTGATATTTTGAGAAATTCAGTCAGACCCCTGCTCAAGCTCTTTGATGAGTTATTTTCAGTAGATTTCTTATATTAAATGCATTGTGTTTTCTCAACTAAACTAAAAATCCAAGTGCGAAGTGGCCACAAAGAGAAAAGAAGAAAAAATTAATTTGGGATTATTTATATGCATTTTGTATAATATTGGCTTTATTCCATGTCATATGGCATCATGGGATTTTAGGCCTCAGATGTCCTGTTGGATTCTTTATGTTCTTAGGAGAATCATTTTTAAGATATGACATTGTATGGTGGAATTGAGAAATCCTAGACTAGAGTGCCCGGCACTGGACACTATCTTGGTCATTAGTGGATGGAAGAATTTGTTATTCCCTTCTCTTGTTGTTGTTGAAGGCGATTGCTCTGAGAGGTCAATTACATGACAAGCACTTTGTAACATTCAATTTGATTGCTCTAAAAAAGTAATAGAATGGAGACAGAAGAAGAAAGTGACACCGTAGTCATCCAGAGCCTGAGGGACATGGGAATTAATGGCCATTATTAGGGAGCCTCTTGTTGGTTATTCTGAAAAGAAGTTTAGAGAAATTCAATCAGACCCCCGCTGAAGCTCTTTGAGAAGTTTAATGAGTTACTTAAATTCATTGTGTTCTCTCAACTAAACTAGGAACCCAAGTGTATCTAGAAAGTGGCCACCATGGGAGATGAGCAAATGAATTCGGAATTATTATCATGCGTTTTGTTTGAAATTGATTTTATCCCATGTCAAATGGCTTGATGCTCCGAGTCAGGGGATTGCAGGCCTCAGCTGTGTCCTGTGGGATTCTTGGGGTTCTTAGTGACATCTCAATTCAAAGAGGCACCGTTTGGATTTTAAAGTGTGACCAATGTTTCTGTCAGGCCACCCAGACCTCCCTCAGCATGCAGAATATTTATCAGGGAACATTTTGCATTTGTATGAAATCAACAGAGGAAGGAAGCTGATGAATGTATGTATGCGCTGGCTCCACTAATTCGCCACTGTTGGCATTCTCTCACTCGCACACAGCATTCAGGAGTGGGTTAGAATTTTAAATATCCTCCCTTGGCCAAGGGCTTCATGATTGACGGGTGTCATACTGTCTTTTCCTTTCTCCCATGACATTGTGCAGTCTTATTAAAAGAGTGGTTTCCTAGCAGTTTCATTTATACACCTCTAGATTTAACACTCCTTAATAGCTTTCCTATCCCTCCCTCTGTTTACCTGATTTATGTATTTTAATTACACCGAAGAGGCTGAGAGGTTACAAAACACTGCATTATTACAGCACAATTCCTCTGTTAATGTAATCAACCCCGACGTAAGGAAAAGCCTCTTTCTTGTAGCGTTCACAACAACGAGGAACACTTTGTGAGATTTGTTTATTGGTTGAAACTGCGGGATCAAGTTTCTGCTTCTGATTGAAAACAAAGCGCTAGGATTCTCTTTGCGTGTCCTTTAATGTCATTGCCAGCCTCTTGTGTGATGCTGCTTATGTCCTGATGTGATTACCGTCAGTGGTAGTCTCTTTGAGATGCAGAAAACGAGATTTTCAAAGAAAGAGAATACAGTAAACCACATGAATGGTTTGTCGGCGGTGAGTGAGAGGACCAAAACGCTTGACTTTAGCCCAGATGTGAGGCTGCAAGGTTACACTCAATGTTTAAAACAGCAGTTCTTTTTTTTCCCCACCTACAGTACTCTATATGGACTTGTTCGTAGTAACATACTTCTCACTTTTTCTTTTGACAGAAGGTGTCTCTCAGATGAGAACGATGTTACTGTGCAGATGTTCATTTGTGAAAAATACAGACTGGGGCTTCAAACTTTACAACCTCCAAACTTTTTTTGGTAACACTTTACAACAGGGCTGTTCAATTAGTTTGTCATGGGGGCCAGTTCATGAAAAGCATCCCAAATGAGAGGCCGGAGAGATATGACTTGCAATATAAGTGATGACACAACAGATATATAAAAGCCCATATGTTGTATTTTTGCTCCTTAAGACACCCAAGTTGGCTTTTTCTACATTAAAACGTTAATATAGTGTATTTTGAAACTACATAACATCACTGCATTGTACAATGTGGCTTTTTTTTTGCAAACATATTCAAATGTTGCATGTTGAAGCACAACAAAATCAGTTCATTGCTCAAGTAGGCTTCTTCTACATTCAGACACAGTCATATGTTATGTTTTAAACTGTGTAACAATTAGGGATGCAATGATTATAGATATTGGTTGTACAATTAAAGTCTGAAGAATAATCAGGGTTTCACAGTTTACGATTATTATGCATTTATTAGATTCAAAACACTAGTAGTTTAGAAAATCACAAGATAACTGCTTATAATTTAAAGTGTTGTTTATTGCTGCTCAGTAACCAAATACAGCACAAAATATGAATAAAAAACAAACAATATTATTTCCAAGTCTCTCTTTAGACTTAAAGATAAATGAAAAAGTTTTTGATTTAAACATTGATTGATCTATTTACAATGAAAATAAATGACAGAACAATGAACAAATAAATAAAAACACGAATAAATAAAAATAGTATTTGTCTAATGTTAATTTAAGCTATATAATAGTCAAGAATTTAAATGAACTGTTGATATTATCCGTGATAATACATACATAATCATTTTAATAATTTGTAATAATATGTCTGCACTAAAAAAGTCACGCACAACTCTCACCGCTACAGCGTGAGATTATTTCTACTGTGTGCGCCTGGAGGGCACAAGTGTGTTGGTCCACTTGCAAGCCGTGTGCGCACCGCTCCCAATATGCTCCATTGGAAATAATGATATTTATTTACGGAAAAGACGCAATGTCTGAACGGGCTGCTGCTATAGTTGAGCCAATGTGGATGCGTATTAGCCTCAGTATAAGCTCAGAACTTTAAACTACTGTAGCACACAGTTGGCAAAATTTTGTTTAGTTGCAGCAGTTTTGTTCCGTGCAACAGGAACGTAGCAGTGAGAAGCCTTTACGTTTCATTAACCGCAATGAATTAAAGATGAATTAAAGCGCGGTTAATGGTGAAATCAGCTAATCATTGCATCCCTATTAACGATATCAGTGCATTGTACAAAAGGTCTTTTCTACAAACATATCCAAATGTTTTCGGCTGCTTTCGGCTGCCAAATGTTTTCGGCCACTCGCTTAATGTCAGGTGACTCACGCTCGACGCAGCCTTCAAATGCAGCTTGTGCTGTATTGAACATACACATGTCACTTCATAACTATAGCGACCAATTGTCGACTGAGCTAAATTTATTTTTGATGTCTTGGTCACACTATTTGGAAGGCTGGAACAAATTGCCTCGGGGTCCGGGCTTGGACCATGGGCCGCCAATTGAATAGCCCTGCTTTACAATAACAGTACATGAATAATTATGTATTAATAAGTAAACTAAACATTAATTTATTATGAATTAATGATGAGTTTAGACGTGCGCTAATCATGGACTAACTTGAACTACAACATCACAAGAATTCATGTGTGAATGACGGCTACCTTAATTTCTTGTTAGTACATGTTGTTTATTAAGGTATTAATAAACATTTAAGTTTAAACTAAATGTAACCAACATGAACTCACGAGCTGTTTATGTAGATTTATGCCATGACTTTAGGGGCACATCATCATTAACTTACCCTTAACTACTCATGAACTCCTGTGTTTAAACTGTTAATGTTGATGTTGACTGAACACTTTTCTATTGTTATTCATTATAAATGCACTAGACGGACGTGCGTAAGGAGTTCATGAGTAGTTAAGAATGAGTTAATGATGATGTGCCCCTACAAGTAAAGTCCTGATATAATTATACACTAACATGTCATGAGTTCATGATGGTTAAATTAAGCATAAAGTAATGTGGTAATTAATACATTTATTAACAAACAATTATGTACTAACAAGTAATTAAGGCAGCTGTTATTCAAACTCATGTGACTCATGTTGTAGTTGAAGTTAGTTCATGATAAGCGCATGCCTTATCTCATCATTAGTTAAAAATAAAGTCATATTTATTCTACATATTAACACATCATTATTCATGTACTGTTATTGTAATGTGTTATCCTTTTCTTATATGACATCTTCCTACAGTCGTCCATGTGGCTATTTATAGTTGTGCATGAATTTACTGCACATGGCACTCTGAGGGCCACATGCTTGGTCTTTTTCCTCTAGCAGCTCTATTGCATGTTGTTTCAACCCTTTTATTGGTTTCCAGTCCGCCCTGTTTTTGCTGGAGGAGTTATGAGACATTCATGGATGGAAGCCCAGTCACAGGCAATGGCACTGCATAAGTTTTGAGCACATATGTGGAAAGTTTGAGCAAAATATATGTGGGGGGGGGGGGGTGAAACGTGCAAAGGAAGTGTGTAATTCAAGACTTTGAGTAGGCTTAAATATTTAGATGACCTGCAGAGGTTGTGGGAGAGCTTACTGCCAGTCCATATGAACATTTTGCTCGCCCTGAGGACAAATGAAGTGGCATTTCAGTCTGAATTTCTATGCTAAACAAGGTTATTTTTGTTGGCCCCCGATTAAGGGAAAACAACTTTGAGAAAGTGGTCTGCTGCACTGCAGGAGATTTGCGCATTGTTTCAGTTTTTTTTTTCCTTAACTGATTTGAGACACAAATAGATTTACTCAACAGGCAAGCCCTGGTATGATGACAAATCAAATCTTTCCTCTGTTTTTTAACAGTGGATAGTACACTCGCTCCAGGACTGCATTAGCATTTCACCCTTCTGGGAGTTAACATCTGGAACTGATCCCCTAAA
The DNA here is from genome assembly GCF_903798145.1 of Danio aesculapii. NCBI lineage: Eukaryota > Metazoa > Chordata > Actinopteri > Cypriniformes > Danionidae > Danio > Danio aesculapii. Next base: position 42,733,376 of record NC_079441.1, on the reverse strand, counting down.
TGCTTGGAGAATTGAGCATCAACCATTAAAACAAACACACGCACACACACACACACATGCGCACACACTTCTAGTTTCTTTCCAAAACAGCAGTAGTTGAAAATATGTTTATTTATATCTCCCAAATCCATTCTGGTTCTTCTCTTTTTGCTTTAGTCATCCCAACACACACACAACCACATATGCATATGTCTAGACAGGAAACATTGATCACACTTTGAGAATACATTAACCAGAAATATATTCACTCTTATGCCACTGCAAACTTGTGACTCTCTCAGAGCAGAAGACAATATACTTTTGAAGAATGTGTTTTTGTTTTGTTTGAATTGCCAGATCATTCCACTGTGGCGACTTCTGATTGAGGTTTTTTTTTTTTTTTTTTTTGGATATTAATACATTCATTTTCCTTTGGCTTAGTCCCTTATTTATCTGGGTTCACCACAGTGGAATGAACCGCCAACTATTCCGGCATATGTTTTACGCAGTGGATGCCCTTCTAGCCACAACCCAGCTCTGGGAAACACCCATACACTTTTATATATATATATATATATTCTTAAAGTTCAGGGAAGTTCAAGAATACAGTAATTCAATTACAATTAAAACAAAACAGCTAGGTATTGTGTTTCGTAAAGTATTGGGTTTGGGACTACACACACACACACACACAAACACACAGCAAATTAGGAGTTTATAGGGTGCCTTCACACCTGATCAATTATTTTATTCCAAAACAGGGATTAAAATTGTTACAATGTTGCACTTTGTTCTTGGTTCGTTTTCACACAGCAGAGTTTCTAAATGGACCAAAATAGCTAAAACAAGTCACGTGCAAGTAATCTCTCGGTCACATTGGTCAGAAGTTCAGGGTTTATTTTTCAGAGTCCCGCTCAGCTGTCATGTGTCCTTGTTTTATTAATGGCAATGAGCAATAAGATATTATAAGTGAAAGCTGCGTTTAATCTTGAATAGTGACACCCACAGACATCATCACCAAATATAAAACAGAGGTAAGATTTTTCACACATAGCTGTTGGCTAGAATTATGCATTATAGGCTTTACATTACAAAGAGGAATAGCAGATAAATCAAGACTGCAGTTCGGTCAATTTTCCTAAATCTCTGCAGCCAGCAGCTAGCTCTCTGCAACTTTCACATGGTCGCCCACTGAAGCTAAGCAAGGCTGAGCCTGGTCAGCACCTGGATGGGAGACCACATGGAAAAGCTAGTGGTGTGGACTCTATATTGTCTTTCGGATGAGAAACTGAGGTCCTCACTCTCTGTGGTTGTTAAAAATCCCAGGATGTTCTTCGAAAAAAAGTAAGGGTTTAACCCCACCATCCTTGCCAAATTTGCCTACTGGCCTCCATCCACGATGGCCTCCTGACCATCCTCATATCATAATTGGCTTCATCACTCTGTTTCCTCTCCACCAATCAGCTTGTGTGTGGTGTGTGATCTGGCGCATTATGGCTGCTGTTGCATCATACAGGTGGATGCTGCACACTGGTGGTGGATGAGGAGATTCCCCCCAATAAAGTGTAAAGCACTCTGAGTGTCTAGAAATGCACTATATAAATGTAAGGAATTATTATTATTATATATTTCAGCATGCTTTCACTTTTGCATTTGACAATTTGAGTGCACATTTACCGGTAAGAATGATATCCCGCCCTACTCATCTTCATAAAGCGTATGTATGCCTATTAAATATCCAGAATACACTGATATAGCCTGGTTGGTTATTTCATTGGATCTTGCTTTCTCACAACAATTGATCCGCTCCAGAGTTCGTTTAAATTGAGCTGAGACCACCTCATTCAGGCGATCTCAGACTGGTTGTTTTGCCCGCGGATTCGAGTGCGATTGCTGGATTCAAATATGCCAAACGAACCTTGCTAACTGGGAAAACGCACCAGGTTCCGAAACAAAAATCTTGGTGTGAAAGCACCCTAAGATAAAAGCAATAGTTCATTTTGTTAATTGTATACTGAAAATAAAATGTGAGCAAACAATCTAATGAACGAATTTGGCATGATTTGCTGAACGTGACAATGCGGTTTACAGTCAGCTATCACCACAGCGCGGTGGATAAATAATTAACAAATGATGTATAGATTACAGCAATTCTCTTCTTACTCGGTAAGCGATTACTCCCGGTGTTAGTCTGAATCACTCGGCTAACAGGCCTTCAAGCAAATGCCTGCTCTGTTTAGATGAAGCAAAAGCTGTACAGTGTCCTTTGTTTACTGTTCCAAACTCCTGCAGTCATCCATACACATTCTAAGGATAGCCTTCCTCTCTGCCCTCGGCCACCTCTCCTCTAATCAGCATAAAAGCTCCCTAAGAGCTCAAAGATGAAGAGAATTGGCCTCAATTACACAGGTAATGACATTGTTTTCACTAAGATACTTAGGGGAAGCAGTGCCAGCAGCAACCTGAATCTATACCAGAGTCATTACATGATCTTTAATGTAATCAGTAGACCCTTCCTTTGCTGGTTGGAGTTCCATCACTGCTCTGATGAGGGAGAAAGGGGGAAAGTAGATTTATGTTGTATTTTCCCAGCATTCATTCCAACCATGTCTTCAATGGGACACACCAATCTCATGCAGAGTGTGGAGAGTACATTTTTCTGAGAAGAATGTTGCGCATATTCCACACTGATATCAGCCGAAACAGGGAAATTGGAACGTATAATAACAAGCAGTGACTTTTGGTCTCCTACAGAGAGGGGAAAAAGAACAAACATTTGGTTATTCAATATCCAATTTCTCATATTTTCTTCCCATAACAGCGTAAGCCACGGCTTCAGACTTACTATTGTGTTATTTATATATCGCACTGTAGAAAAAATAAATAAGTAAATAAAAATTCACACTTTGCAAAAAGATGCTGTGAAAAAAAGAGTGTTTGTTATTAAATTAGCCTTAAAAGAGAGAGATAGATATAGAGAGAGCGAGAGCGAGAGAGTGTGTACAGTACATAAGCATATACAATAGTCTGTCTGAAAACTTGAATCTGATTGGCTGGAATGGGTGCATTCAAACAGTTTAATGCTCAGCTAGTGCTGGATTATCCCTTACACAAACACACACATGCAATGTGCACATATACATAACACAGAACTGCATTACATTTAATACACTAAATCAACATGATGTAGCCCAACAATTTACTGTGCAATGGACTCATTTTTATATATATATATTTTTTGTTGTTGTTGGTTTACTTGTTTGTATTCTTCAAACTACTTAATTAAAATGAGCAGAAACAACACAGTTCTTGAGATTTCATTAGGGCAACTTAATTTATTTAAGTTCAATCCACATAATATCCACATATTTGTTAAAAGTGTTAAGTTGACTTAATCAATTTGTGTAGGGACAACATGAATAAATTGTGCAGAACCCTGCATCTTTTACAGTGTACAAATACAGGATGCAGCTATAGTTTTATACTTTTGTATTTTGGACAGAATATCGACTTTAAAAAATCATAGAAAACATGAAATAAGGGCTAGTTACAGTTTTATTCAATTGTTCTGGCATCTTTTTTTAAACAAACTTAGCATCGTCTAAACCAGGGGTCACCAATCTTGGTCATGGAAGGCTGGTGCCCCAGCAGGGTTTAGCTCCAACTTGCATCAACACATCTGCCTGGATGTTTCAAGTATATGTAGTAAGACCTTGATTAGCTTGCTCAGGTGTGTTTGATTAAGGTTGGAGCTAAAATCTGCTGGACACCGGCCCTCCAGGAAAAAGTCTGATGAGCCCTGGTCTAAACTGTGAGTGCAAATGTCAAAACTGTTTGCTGGACCTTCAGAATTGTATTACATGTCTGAAAAATGTAGTTAATCAAAACATTTAATCCAAACTTCAAAACTAGTTATTGTGTCAGTAATTTAGTCAAGGCCACCACAACATAAAGTGTATTTGTCATCGTGTGAGCCACACTTCTCAAAATGATTAGTTGTTTTTTCACAATGACAGTCAACCATGGAAATTAAAATTTTCAAAAATCTGATATTTGTTGAGAAGAGTCAATAGATTGAAAAAAATATATATGAACCTTTGTATTTATACAGTACATTTATTTGTGTAAGAATGTGTTACATGTAGAGTGCAATTTTGATTGTCCGAATACTGTAATGTACATTTCATATTTCTTATGTTATATGCAGGGCTTGATATTAACTTTTTGATCACCAGTCACTATGGCTAGTGGTTTTCCAACATTACTAGCCACTCGTCATTTTCACCAGCCACAATTTTGTTGTTGGGAAAATATATTTTATATGCATAAATTTGACTTTGGCATGCTAAAATTACTTGATTTAAATTTTGTGCATTTCCAAACGTATTGTTTGCAGCCAATATTGTTAACGTATTGTTATGAAAATAAAAAATTCAATCAAGAATCGAGCCAAAGCAATTGAGAAAAACTCAAATTATACAATTTTGTTTGCCAAAATTCATTAAAATATTAAACAAAGATTTTATTGCATGAATATATTTAGTTATGTTTCTTACTGTACATTTGTTTTAACCCTCAGAAAGCAGGTTTTTAAATAGTTGTATCTCATGCAAATATCAAATAGATAAATCAAATCAAATCACATCAACATATAACAATATAACAATTTTATAAATAAATCACAAAAACAGTATGTCATGCAAAGATGTGATTTACACTGAATGTAAAACAGCTAAGAGAATTTTACACACTCCACACTGAAAGCCCCTAGGCTGTTCTAAATTTACTGTAAACTGGGACTTTTTGCTTTACCTTGTTTTGTTGTTTTCACAGTACAGACAAACAGATGTGTGATTTAAATAATGACAGAGGCACATGTTCTTGCAATGTGTCCTTGCATAAGAGATGAGAGAAACGAAGCGATGATGCTTTGTATGTACGACAAGAAGACGGACAGAGTTTTTTTTTTTTTTTTGCTGTGAATGAGGTTAAAAGTATGTGTGAGTCAGTATTCCTATCAGCACTGTGTCAGCCGCTCCCAGACACTCCAGCAGACAGGCTTTATTAAAATATACCTTGCCTCTGCCAAGGTTATGCCAGCGATAATCTCTGCAAAACTTTCTACCACTATGCACAGCTGACTGAACTGCAATTTCAAAGATTACAGATCTTGTCATACAAAATATCATCATTCGCTCCAAACTGAAGAAGTTTTGTGGGAGCAAACATCTAAATGTTCCCCAAACACAGCATTTCAGAGGAGTGCTCTAAATAACAGCCATTCACTACAGACAGGTCTGACAACCATACTGCTGTTGCTGGTTATTGTATCGTTTACAAAGGCCTGTAAACATGCAATTCCTATGCATGTTTACAAGTGTGTGTATGTGTGTGTGTTTTAGGTAACACTTTATTTGGAGTATCCACTTTAGACATTTTATTTGCTGAATGTATCAACCACAGTAGCCATCATTAGTATAGATGAGGGTTAAGATAGGGAACTGACACTAAAGTTTACTTGTACACTGAAGTCCAAAAGTTTTGGCTCATTCTGACAACGTAACCCTATATCCGTTTCTGGAAATCACCAGAGGAACGTATGGATGCATTTCATCTTTAAAATGAATGCTACAGGATGCTATGATGTTTTTTGTTTGTTTTTTTTTTGCGCTTACCAGCTGACCACTTACCTCCATGTGAACGCCTTTTCCCTACCAGTTTGCTCAGTTAGAGCATGATGTACATCGGCAGACTTGAGATGCAGAGAGGAGTTTACCACGACAACAGGGTTTGAGTCCGGTGAAGAACGGTTCCAAAAACAAATTGAAAGAAAACATTTTCAATTTTAAATAAACAAGGAAATATCAGTGTGAGAATGTGGTAAAATCTGAAAATGTGTTAAAAATCATGCTGCTACGAAGGCTTTACTTTTTCTGGATTTCTTTAGAAAACACTGTCGGTTGGATTTAGGGAAGTGGGTGGGCGGGTCAATCTGTGCTTTTAAAAACACTATCGGATGGGTTTAGGGAAGGGGGCCAATGGGCGACTGGTTGATAGGTCAGTCAGATATATGCGAGAAGAGCAGTTGCAAATGGCACTTGTGAGAGAAATTTGAGATCCCAAAAAGCATACACAGCGACCTCTGGCAGATTTGCAAAACAAGAATGGCAAAAAAACATAGCTTTTGTGACGTATTTGGTGCTCTCCAGAAATGTATATAGGGGTACATAATCGGAATGAGCCTGGGTTACTTATAGCGTATGTCTTTGGGCTGTGGTGGAAACTGGATCACCTGAAGGAAACCCACGTGAAAACGGTAAGAACATGCAAACTCTACACAGAAATGCCAACAGGCCCAGCCAGGACTCGAACCAGTGACCTTCTTGCTATGAGGCAACAGTGCTAACTCCTGAGTCACCATACTAGCCAAATTTAGTAACAATTTAATTTAAGTAACACAATCGCACCATTTACTGACTCATTACTTGCTTATGATTACGATATTGGCTGTTTATTAGCAGGGGAGCAGCACTTATAAAATATAATCTTATTTTAAAACCATAATCCTACCATAATCTTATTAACTAAACCCAACTACTACCTTATCAACTATTAATAAGCAGCTAATTAATAGTTTATTGAACTAAAAGTCTTAATTAATGGTTTGTTAATAGTGTGAATTGTACATCAAAATAAAGTGTGACCACAAGGATGGTTGAGAACCACTGATGTACGCTAGTTTTAATGCCTGGTGCACACTTTTCCCCTGCTGCAATTTGGCGAGCAAGACTGTGTGTGTGTGTGTGTGTGTGTGTGTGTGTGTGTGTGTGTGTGTGTGTGCGTGTGCGTGTGTGTGTGTGTGTTTATACTGTACCTTTGATGTACTGACAGTCTTTGCTCAGGATTAATTATTTGTTCATGGAGATGTGTGTTATGTGTCTGCAGTATTACAAGCTAAAGTATCTAAATGTCACTGATTTCCTGAATTAAACATCACATTTTGGGGTAACAACGCACAGATCTTTAATAAGGAGGTGATCTCTCTTTCTCTCTATGCATTGGCCTTTTTTTCAGGAGAGAGGAGAAGCATTACTACTTGAATTTACTCTAAATTGTGTAGGTTAAGATTAAGGGTGTATTCACACTAGGCTATCCGAACCATGCCCAGGCGTATTTACAGATTTGTTTGACAAGTGTGAGTGCTCCTATTTGTGCTCAGTTGGCCGTCCCTGGTCCGGTTGGAAGAGGAGTGCAACAGTGTGTTTCGCTTGGGCTTTAGCGTAGTACGATCTTAATGTAAGTGCAAAGCGCACCTAACTGAAGATGCAACTTAAGGGACTGTTTCATATGAATGTATTACTCATTCTTAGTTTTTAATGAACGCAGACTGTTATAGTTGATTAAATGTGCAAACCCCTCGCTGCACTTCAGCTGCACCTTCAGGAAACCTCCTAATATCTGCAGCACGATGAATCTCATCAACATTTTTGAGCATCAAAAGTGGTGTATCTGTTCAACAAAAGATTTGACTGTGTCATCGCATCCTAAACAACCTAAAATAATGCAAAACAATAGAGCAATCTCCATAGTGCTTTTCTTCAAAAGTGAACAGTCGCATCATCGATGACATAAGCATGCTCAGGCTTGGAAAGTAAAATTGCAGTGTGAGTGCAGGCCATAAGGGAGAGGGGAGGGGGGGCAATCGCACCTGGGCATGATTCATCACAACCGTGCCTAGTGTGAGTACACATTAATTAATGCACATCAGACTTAATGTGCAAGTTTATTGTTTTATTTATGTGATGGTTTTAGGACACAAACACAGAAAAAAAAGTGAAAAAACACTGAAAAGACTTCAGTGTGCAAATATCTTAATTCTAAACCTAAGCCCAAGCTTAGTCTCCAGTCATGAAGTTTCAGAAATATTAATTCAAGAATTCACACTTGAGTCTCATGATTTATACATAACTTGTTTGGCATGCTGTCAAACAATGTCCCAGCCCAGGGCTCCCTCCCTTTCACAGGGCGAGGTGAGATTGAGCTTAGGTCGATCTCAAAACTCCCCCGCTGCTAAGGCTAAGGTGAACTTTTTGAGAGTAAGACATTTAGAAAAAAGATTTAGGCTTTTTTTGTCTGTAATATAGAGCATATTTGGATGGTGGGAGGAAACCTGGGAACCCGGAGGAAACCACGCAGACACGGGGAGAACAAGCAAACTCAGAAATACCAGATGGCCCAGCAAGGCCCCTGGCCATTGGTATTCTTGCTCTGAGGCAACAGTGCGAGTCACTGGGCCCCCATGCCGCCCATTCTGGATAAAGATGGGAGGAGGGGAGTTTCTTCCAGATGAGGATAGTTTTAGAAAGAAAATTAAGATATGTATGTATATATATATATATATACTGCAGGGATGGGCAAACTCGGTCCTGGAAGGTCGGTGTCCTGCACAGTTTAGTTCTAACACTAATCAAACACACCTGAACGTGCTAATCAGTGTCTTCAAGATCACTAGAATTCTATAAGCAGGTGTGTTTGATTAGAGCTCAACTGTGCAGGAGACCGGCCCTCCAGGACTGAGTTTGCCCACCTCTGATATTGTGACTTGGGATCCTTTGATTGGAGGATCGTGATTAGGTAATGTGGGACAGCTGGGTCAATCATGAGCGCATGCTCCTCTCGAAATTAGTTTAATATTAAACTCCACCAAGTTAGACAAATGTCCCAAGTGGACTATCAAAACAAAACGTAGCCTATATTTCTGGTCTATAATTATTCTAATGTGACGTGGATAAATTGAAAAAGTTATCAGTATACATTTTTAATCACATATTGACTTTGTATGTTCAATACTGCCTGAAGCAATTCCCATATTTCACAGTGAAATAGCGGTTATATATTCTGAATCTCAAGAATACTGATGAAAACGCTTCCTTTCATCATTTGACATGCATGGCCTGTCTAATGCTCTTCAATGTTCTATACTTAGAACAGAAGTAACAGTCTCTCTGTTCAGCATGAATCGGCGTGCCTAGTAACCCGGCACGCTGAACTGTCTGTTAGGCATCCATCCGTGACATTTGTTTGATGATGTTCTCTCCCCTGTCAGTGTGTTGTATAATTACGGGTATTTTGCAGAGGCTGTTGGCTCAACTGAAACTCAGGTTAGCATCTTTAATGCACTAAAACACTCTCAAAGTCACTTTGCGCAAATACCATGGCTTGTTATCTATTTAGCAAAATCCTAGTTTCTTATTGTTGCAGTCCCTACATGTGTGCAAGGACTATTTTTGTTTCTGTACCAGCTGTAAATAGCTGTACCCTTGAGGGTTGGGACGGGCTAGAGCGGCTTCCTCCACATAGTGAAATAATTACTACGGTTCAAAACGGTATGAGATTTGATTGCATGTTTAGTATGTTATTCCACTGAGAGGCACTATGTAATTTAGAAACTGATGACAATATTGCTTTCTCCTCAGAGGAGAAAAAGAACATTTGTATCTGCATCTTTTCTCTCTCTCTCTCTGAGAATTTATACAAGATGGTGACCCAAAAAAGGGAAATTACACTAGAGAATAGGAACAAAATCATGTGTAGGACTAGTAATTATCCGCTGAGAGGGACTAGTGGGTGTCAGGTGACACTGGGTGGCTCTGCGCAAGAATGTTTGTGAAGTATCACCCGTGTCCGTTTGTGTCCAAGTAACACGATCAAAGCCCTGGCCGTCAAGTAAAATCAGGAGCAGTCGAGAGTGGAGAATAAGTTGTGGCTAATGAACGCCAGGGAATGTAGAACATGGGACATTCGGTCAAAGTCTGGTGTTTTCTCTCAGCTCCCCATCAGATGGAGCCCATCAGATGGAGGCCTCGAGCACCCCATAGAGTGTGTATCCTGCGTCGGGAGGGGGACAGTCTGCAGACAGCAGGGGGACGGGGCTGTATTAAGGAAGGAGAGGTATTTTCAAAGCTCACTGGTGCAGTGATGCATTTCCCCCCTGGCTGGCTGAGTTTAGAGAGCCCCCGTAAACAATGACAGGGGGCCATCATACATGCCCTCTGAGGGCCCGGCACAGAGATAATCATCTGATAGTGATGACGGGACTATTACCAGAGTGCTTTCATTCTCCTGCTTCAATACACAGCTCTGTGTGTTTCCATCTCTGTGACACAGAGTTCAGATCTGCAGTGTTTAAGCCTGTCCGCTTTGGTTTTGTATTCTAAGCCTTGCGATGAGCTGGCGGGTTTATGCAAGTTCATCTTTTTTCCGCAAATGGAGAATGTGAAATCTTACACTATATGCTATCATACATTATGGTGCACGTGGACTCGCTTGTGCTAAGAAAACAAAATGAATAATAAACGTGAGGTCTCTCTTGAAAACACATAAAGGCTGTCAGAGCTAATTGTGCTGGGTCTTTGATCTGTTGCTGCGGCTATCGAATCTCAACATTTCAAGCAGCGTGTGAAAGCGTGATATTGCTTAGAATGGATCACTTTTGCTCCAGGCGGTAAACTTATACTGCATGCAAATGCCCCGAACAGTCAATAACTCCATGTGGTACATGTCACGTGGCTGAGCAATATCCTGAATTACTCCACATGGACCTCTTGACTTCTTGATGTGATGCCATTCCAGGTCAGATGAAAATAGAGGGATTAAAAGACATGACAGTATACCAGTTTTCCTTCAGTATACAGAGAGATATAGCAACATCCTCAAAAATTGGTCAGGGATGTGAACTTATTTTTGCCATTGACTTGATTGAAGATAACATATATTTGATTGATTGATTGATTGATTGATTGATTGATTTGTCAAACATATACAGTATAGTGACTTTTATTTTGGTTTGACAAAACATAACAGGAATATATTTTTTTTATTTAAAAATGACATATGGTGCAGTTTACAAATTATTATTATTATTATTATTATTATTATTATTATATATTATTATAGCTTTCAATTTGTGACACTTTACAGTAAAGTTGTATTAGTTAATGTTAGTTACTGTACTTACCTCCGGTGGACAGTAGCAGACTCCGAAATAAGACGCAGATTCAGTTCCACATAAAGTTATTAATTAGCAAATTATATAAATATTATGCTAATAAACAATAGATGAGCAGGTTACTTTGTAACCCTGCATTCTAAAAACATGCTACTGCACATGACAAGATACTCTAAACAGCAAATTTGCTGTTTGCACCAGACAAAACACGACAGAAATTTAAATACAGCCATTCTGAAGCACAGAATATGGACTCACTCACAAAATGGTAAGGTTTATAATCTATTTATGAATATTAATCCTCTTTAACATTATTAAATGCACATGCCGAATCACTGATATATGTTGGTTTGCATTATTTCACAGTTCTGAAGTTTAATTTCAAACAGTTTATTTAATTTTCAAGATCTGAGGTGAACTATGCTGCTGCTTTCAGTAGCATGGCCATGTAAGATGACATTCAAACTCACATTAGTATTTAACACTGAATAAAGCACATGAGGTCTACCTGAGGTGATCATTGTCAGTTTTCTGATGTTCAACTGCAAGTAACATCAGCCGTTTTTATTATATCAATTCGAGGTGTTGTTAGGACAAAAACTTCTTTTAATATGGAAAATATTCCTTCTATCGGGTGCCATTGCTTTTATTTAGAAGACAGTTTAAATCACTCGCTCCAGTCCTCAATCTGGCAACCTGCACTTACCTTTGTTTTGATCCAGGAGTGCAATACCTAGTTCAACCACTGGGTGTCAAACTTACATACTGCACCTTTAACATTGGTTAACCCTTGTGTGCTGTTGAGGTTTTCATCCACTCTGGGGTGATTTTGAGTATTTATTTGACCACAACTTTCTCTGTGTTTCAGCAAATGGAATGTTTTTTGGTGACAAATCTTATTTTGACATGCTTTTTTTTTTAGAAAAAATGCTTTGAAATTTTTCAAAATTTCAACAAAACACTCTGGGCAAATTGACTACACTTTCATTATGTTGGCGGCTGTTTTTGCCCCCATTGACTTCCATTATAATTACTTTTTTATTGTGATTGCAAATCCTTGACACCAAACAATCATGCATTCTTTATTATTGCTGGTTTTCCCTGTTGGGAAGTGATAAAAGTTGTAATTTTTACTGTTGCAGCACAAAAAAGAGCATCGTTTCTTAAAATTAGTGTGTGTGTGCACATGTGAGAGAGACCTTTGCACACTTACCTTGATATGTTTGAGAAAATAAAAAATAAGCAGCCCAGCTCTCAAAACATACTGTAGTAAACATAGTAAGTGTATTTATGCACGCACACTATAATTTGCTGTTTTACTCCACAGAACTCCATATAAAACTTTTTATTTATTTATTTATTTATTTTTTTGCACCGGCCTATCTAAAGGTTTAATTGTGCCAACTGATCATCAACAGTAAAAAGGAAAAGTTTTACCTCTTCCCAACAGGGAAAAACACCAACAATCAAGAATGCATGATTATTTGGTGCCATGGCTTTGCAATCAAGTCAATGGGCCAAAAACAGCCACCAACATAACAATAATGTAGTCAATTTAAACAGTACACAAGGGTTAATTAAAATAAGGTTGTTTGTTGTTAATTCCAGTTAACTCCAACTCACAGTGCATTAACTTGTGTTATTAAGCATGAATTTGGAATTTAATAATGCACTAGTACATGTTGAACTATTAATAAATGACATACATAATGAAGTTTTTTTTTTGTTGTTGTTGTTATTAGTTCATATTAGTGAGAAGTTTAGTTTTTTTATTTTATTTTATTTATTATTATTATTATTATTTTTTTTTTTTGACAATCGTCTTTATTTCAGGTACCACTTGGGCTGATAAAGCGAGCACTGTTTATTATGTGTGGTAAGTGTTGCATGTAAAGTTCAAAAGCCATCTTGCAGGAAGTGTGTCGGACAGTATAGGCTACATATACATCCTCTTTTCCTCTGAAACTTGTCTTTTATAGTCTGATTTATTGATAACTCTAATGTTTCAGCAGGCTCAGTGTTTTATTTCAGGAGGCTCTGCTTTCCTGGCTCTCTCCTTCTCTTTAATTTTTCATCTCAAGCAGAGAGAATGTTTCGAGTCCATAATGTACATGTCTTATTAATGCAAGCTTTTCACATCAGAATTTTAATCGTGTGGCAACTGCCCCTTCTTCACTCCGACCACTGATTGATCCATTCTCAGTGAAGGGCTAATGTGGGACACTAGGTGCTCTTTCATGTCCTCTGACCTATATCAAATTTTGCCCTGTGTTTCCAAACATGACTAACTAGTGTATGTGTAGTGTAGTGTACTAATGTTGTTACTAGTGGAATGTGTTTTGAAGGATATTCAGCCTTTGTGTGTGTATGTATGTATGTATGTATGTATTTATGAATGTAGAGTATATACACATACAAAACAAATCAAAAAACGGTACAAATGAAGCTACAGTACAGTATGTGTTCAACTCCGCTACTGTAAGATTACATTCTGTCAACGGAGTCCGATGAATGGTCGAAGGTTAAATGCTTTAAATGCGCACCTTTTTAGCGCTTTTGAAAAGAATTGGGTTATTGATTAGAATTTATTTCTATTTGTTTTCAGCTCATTCAATCTGACTCCAATTTTAAGTGACCGTCAAATTTAGACTGTATATCTAATCAGGAATGGATCACATTTTTCATTTATGCATAAATTTATTGTTTTGATTTATACCTGATCCCATACTCTTCAGTTACACGTTCATTAGGGACCCAATGCTGCACAGAGTATTCATGTCCCGGGGTTTCTCATGGACAGGATCTCAACATTCTGAAATTAGTCAGAGGATGCAGGGTTTAAAGCACTCAGTCAAGTTTACCTTATTTTGTACATTGGATTCCACTTATATGAAAATAAATTAAACAAACTCGAATAATGTAACCGTTTAGCAGGAAACGGCATGTTTTACTATAGATTTTAGACCTAGGGCGCAGCCATCTTGGAATGTCACTGTGTCTGACGTCACGGTGTTGGTTGAGTTCCCTGCACTGAACAGAAACAATGGAAGTAAAGGAGACTGTAAAGCCCAATTTAACCCAATGCATGAAGTTGTAGATGTGGAGCTGCTGCAAATACAAGCATCAGATATGTGTCTAATATAAAATTATATATATTTATTCTATTTTTCTTTTTTCCCCTTTTCATTACTGATCATTTGATGCACTTTGATTCACTCTCTGTATTATTCTGCCTGACGGACTGAACACAGAGACTGGACAGCCTTTAATATTCTCCGATTTCAGAGTTTTTGTTGTTTTATTACAGATTTATTACATAGTTTGTTACTGAGCATGTCCACATTTTGAAATAGTAATAAAACCATTGACATGTATTTCAGCAGTCAATGAAGATATCTGAGGATAAACGAACCAATAAAAGCTATGATGTCTGAATCGTTTCAGCAGCAGCTTTGAAGAGCTAAATATAGGAAACATCAATCACTGAGAATGAGCTCCAATTGATTGTTTGCAGAACTGGTGTTAATAAATACATTTTCTATATGTTGATACATAATGATGCTGAAATATCTGACATGGTTCCAATAATTTTCCACACATCTCTTCGACAACACCTTCTAAACTTACTGTAATTGTTGTTAAAACTACAAGCAATTTTTATATTGGGACTGCACAGTAATTCTTAAACATCATAAAATGACCATGTTAAATTATTTTATTTTATTTTTTTTTTTTTGAATTTTATTAAAAAAATATATATATATTTATTTATTCATTCATTCAATTTATTCATTCGTTTTCCTTCAGCTTAGTCCCTTTATTCATTAGGGGTTGCCCCAGAGGAATGAACTGCCAACTTATCCAGCATATGTTTTACACAGCAAGTGCCCTTCCAGCTGCAACCCACCAGTGGGAAACATCCATACACACTCATTCACATACATACACTATGGCCAATTTAGTTTATTAAATTCACATATAGTGCATGTGTTTGGACTGTGGGGTAAACCAGAGCACCCGGAGGAAACCCACAAACTCCACACAGAAATGCCAACTGCCCCAGCCGGGACTTGAACCAGTGACCCTCTTGCTGTGAGGCAACAGTGCTAACCACTGAGCCACCATGCAGCCCTTATTTATTTATTTATTTATTTACTTTGCACACCATATTTTAGTTATTGAACGTTTTTTTTTTCATAGTTACCTTTTTTATGGACTCCAAACAATCATTCATAAAGCTGGTGCTTTGTAAAAGAAACTGACCACAATTTCAGTTACTGACAACCTTCCACAGCTCTACTTGGTGCTTTCATGAGTGATGTCTAATTTCTGATCAAATGAGTCAAATAGTTTCAATTAATCATTTGGTTTGAATAATCAAGTCAGCCAGTTTGACTGAATGACTCAATCATCAGTTTTAGCCATTTAGTTATCACCCAGGGGAAAATAACACCACATGAAGTAATCATATCATATGAATTCACACCACTGAATCACATGAACCACCTTCTTGTTGCTTTTGTGTCATTTTTTGTTTTTCTTGGTTCTTACAAACAGTGCTGCAAGCCATAAAAGTTTATACAAATTTAGTATTTAGTGTTTCAAATTTAGTGTTTTTCATTTTCATCTCTCTCATCCTTGTAAAGTCAGGCAATCAAACTATTTATTCTTCCTTCTTGTTCATTGGGGATGTAAATATATTATAGGAAATGTACTGTACAGAGCCTCTAAACAGTGTTTTCTGTTAAGACCGTGTTTATACAATTGCTTGGTGCTGCAGAAGCTGTTGTGCCTTTACAGCTGTAATTAATGATTTTTTTTTTTTCACATCTGACAGAACCTGGCATTTGTGGGACGCCACCCATCTCCTGTGAGACCCAGTGCTAAGCAGCCTCACATTAAAGTCCCGATTTAGATCCGTCAGTTCCCTTGATGACTTGGTAACAGTACACTATATTGGTCTTCAAAACACAGCAAACAACGACAATTGCACCATTTCCACAGCTTCTAATTTAGACTCCCTAACACCTAACAAGCCCTATATGCACTACAGTATATAAATGTAGATTCTGCCAAGAGATTTTTTTATCAAAAATGTATATGTATGTATATATATATATATATATATATATATATATATATATATATATATATATATATATATATATATATATATATATATGCAGTATATATAATAAAAAACAATAAAATATTAATATTATTAAATAATAATTATTATTATTATATACATTTATTTATTTACTACTGTATAAATGCTTTATTCAGTAGTATTGAATATTTTATGAATAGCTCTTATGGGTCGTATTTCAGAAAGGTGATGAAAAACCTATATATGGCTGTATAAGTTGGAGGACATGTTGCTTCTACCCGCGCCTCAACTAGATGTATCGAGTTATCTTTTTAAAATCGCACTGGACAGAGGGGAATGGTCGATGACAGTGTCTGTGGCTGCTCACAGGCAGTATCAGTCAAGCCTAATGTCACACTGATCTCGGTGATAAATGTTGCGGTTTCACCTACTCCAAATGATGATGTGGCAGAGAAGTCATTTCTCAGAGAGCGGACAGCTGTTTCTTCTGTCGCTATAGGAGAAGTGCAAGTGTTAATCCTCACTTGTCACAAAGCTTGTGCATGTCTGCTTGATGAGACACACTTTTCTGTGTAAAACAGGGTTGATTTCATGCTAATCACACATTGTAGCTAATTGACTGAATGTTTGTATCAAATGATGTTTTGGTGGAGTACATTTATTTATTTAGAATTTTTCTCAGAAAAAAAGATAACACTTTAATTTGATATTTTGTTGACTATATGTTAGCTGCATCTGTTGAAGGTCATTTGTCTGCGTCATTGTGACACAACGAAGACTGTCCTAGTTCAGAGAAGAATCCTTCAGTTTCAGCCTCGAAATGCATCCTTTGTGTTCCAAACAATGAAGGAGATAATCTTTGAATCCTCTGTGGACCATAGTACACCAAGTTTAATTGTGTTCCTGCGTTTATTTTTATTATTATGAAATGCTTTTATATATTTATATACACTACCAGTCAAAGGTTTGGAGTCAGGGTTTTTTTTTCATGTTTTTAAGAAAATTATTCTGTTTATCAAGGCAGCATTTATTAAATTAATATTATTAAAACCATTAATAATATTAATAATAATAATTCATTCATTCGTTTTCTTTTCAGCTTAGTCCCTTTAAATAATAATAATAATAATAATAATAATAATAATAATAATAATAATAATAATAATAATAATAATAATAATAAAAATAATAAATAATAAAAAAATAATAATAATAATAATAACAATAAATAATAATAAAAATAATAAATAATAAAAATAATAATAATAATAATAATAATAATAAATAAAAAAAATAATAATAATAATAATAATAACAATAAATAATAATAATAATAATAATAATAATAATAATAATAATAATAATAATAATAATAAATATTATAATAATAATGATAATACTATTATTATTATTATTAATAATAATAATAATAATGGGCGTCACTATGGCGCAGTGGATAGCATGATCGCCTCACAGCAAGAAGGTCACTGGTTCGAGCCTCTGCTGGGTCAGTTGACCTTTCTGTGTGGAGTTTGCATGTTCTCCCCATGTTTGTGTGGGTTTCCTCCAGGTGCTCCGGTTTACCCCACAAGTCCAAAGACATGCGCTATAGATGAATTGGGGTAAGCTAAATTGTCTGTAGTGTATGTTTGTGAGTGAGTGTGTATGGATGTTTCCCAGTACTGGGTTGCAGCTGGAAGGGCATCCACTGCGTAAAACATATGCTGGATAAGTTGTCGGTTCATTCCACTGTGGTGACCCCAGATTAATAAAGGGACTAAGCCGAAAAGAAAATGAATGAATGAATAGCAATAATTAATATTAGAGTGATTTCTGAAGGATCTTGTGACTCTGAAGACTGGAGTAATAAAGCTGAAAATTAATCTTTAAAATCACTGAAATAAATTATTAAAAAAAAAATTATAAACTACTTTTGAATAGTTATTTTATAAGTCAATAATATTTTACAATTGTACAATTTTTTACTGTATTTTAGGTCAAATAAATGCAGCCTTGGTGAGCAGGATGAGCTTATTTTAAAACATTTTAAAATCATACTTACCCCAAAATTTTGACCGGTAGTGCCCACACACACACATATATATACAGTTGAAGTCAGAATTATTAGCGCGCTCTGTTTATTTTTTTCCCCAATTTCTGTGTAACGGAGAGAAGATTTTTATCAACACATTTCTAAACATAATAGTTTTAATAACTCATGTTTAATAACTGATTTATTTTATCTTTGCCACGATGACAGTAAATAATATTTTACTAGATATTTTTCAAGATACTTCTATACAGCTAAGTGACATTTAAAGTCTTAACTAGGTTAATTAGGGTAATTAGGCATACTGTATAGAGCATGGCAAACATATTTCTATTAGGTTTTGAACCATTTTATTTTCTGAGAATTTAATATATACATACATAAAATTACTCAGACACCTTTCTAAATTCCATACAGCGAGGCTAAAATTCATTTCATCTTCATTCTAGCAAACAATGCTTTGGTAAACCAAATTACTGAAATTATAGTTCTTTATTATAGTAACGCTAAAACACCAACCCAGGCTCATTCTGAAAATGTATGCTATATACATTTATGAAGAGTGCCAAATACATCCTAGGAGCTATGTTTTTTTTTTTGCAGTTTTTGTTTTCGCAAATCTACCAGAGGCCGCTACTGTACATTATATATTAACAAAGCTTTCCTTAAAGTTACACAGATATTATTTTGACAGCAGTGTGTCAGACGTGTGCGTTACAAAGCGACTGTGGCTTTGAAGTTGTGGTCGGACTATATCAAGATCACGATGTCCTGAGTCTCTAAAATTAGCTTCCATAAAATGTACTTGTGATGCTGGCACATGATTCAGACGCATGAGCTAATGATTCACTGGGCCATGCCAATCTAGTAGCTTTTCAAACAGCCATCAGGCCTTTACCCAGACCACTGCTATCAGTGATTAGCACACACTTCTTGCTCATCACACTAATGAACTGTTGGAACACACTTAGTCATCGTTCAGATTGAAAATTCACTGATGCTAAGTTGATGGAAGTGACAAAGAGAAAGAAAGAAAGAAAGAAAGAAAGAAAGAAAGAAAGAAAGAAAGGCTATGAATGTGCTAATAGTTTTGCCTCTTCAATGTTAAATTCCTCTGTTTAGATTAAATCCTGAATCATGCACTTTGAAATGTCATAGACACACGTTGCTCTTTATTCCATATCATGGCTCCCTTTGTGTTTTTGTCACGCAGATGTGCACATACAAAAATAGAAGCAGTATAAGAGTTCAAACCAATATTGTATTTGTCACACAGAGCACACCAAGTCATCTAGATGAAGGAGACGGAACAGTCTGAACAGTCTCATCAAAGAATTTAAAATGATATCACCTTCACACATAGAAACTTGTACACAGGTCAGAAGTGTTGCATTCCAGGTAGATTAAAGCAATAAATACCTTCTTAAAAACGATAAAAAGAGAACTTTATCTGGTTCGTCTTTCAGCATCAGTATATTGAGAAACCTCATTTATTGTCGAGGTAAAACATTTATTCAGCACAAACTGCATGCTTTTTAAATACTTCCATTAATGTACTGTATCTCTTTTTAAAGGGATAGTTCACCTAAAAAATAAAAGTCTGCCATCATTTGCTCTTCCTTTGTTTTGTAAGCATATTTATTTAATCTGTTTATAACAAAAAACAAATCTTATTACTTTGCATCTTATCTTTTTTTATATATATCGTCTATAAAAGTAGCATATTAAAATATGTATGCTACTTTTGTAGACGCTATATATAAAATAAAGATAGGATGCAAATTAATAAGATATGTTTTTTTATATTACATAATATGCATACAAGGATGCATGCATTAAAACTAGTTAAAAGCTAATATTATAAAAACAAAAAATATTTGAAGTGACATAAAAAAACACATAATAAGGTAAGTTCAAAGTGATGATTTAAAGTGTCACGAAAGCCCAAAACAAATTTTTTTGAGATGTTGACAGCCCCAAATTGCAAGAAACACTATATTTACACATATATTTAACACATATATTTCACAAAAAAAGTGAAAATTGGTTGTTTTGCGTTATTTCTAGCAAATTCGTTCTTCCAGTTTGAAAATAAATTTTGATGCTACTTCACGGCCATGAGATCCTTGTGCAAATTCCAGTGTGGAGACTGGATGTCTGTACTGGCTGGTACAACATGAAGTCTTTGAGTTTTGAGCATCAAGTCAGGAGTAGGGCCAGACAGAATCTGCGGATATTTTTTTGCTACTTCTGCCCAGAATTGTGTTAAAAATCTGCGGATTATGCGGAATGATTTTGGGAGTATCATAACTAAAACCTTAATATATCAAATAAAAAAATAATACCTTTTTAAACTTTTATTTAATGTTTACAATGCAAATCCAAATAGAGCCACTTTATTTGGTAAACAAAGCAAGTCTCTCATATAATATTTCTACTAAAAGACAGAAAATATTACTTTACAAACTGTATTGTAAATAGATCATAGGAATATTTTCATATTAGTCAGTAATATTACTGTAATTAATTAAAAAAACTGAATAAATATAAATATTCTCACATTTACGCAACTAAATAAACAATCAATGATGGGATAAAAATCTGCGGAATTCTGCGCGCACAGATTCCGTGTGGTCCTAATCATGAGAAAGACTTCCGAGTCTTTACAGCCCCGCCAATCAACATGCTCCATTGTGAATGAGGTACAAATTCATTAATATGCATGATATAGTTTTAAAGACATCACATTGTGTTCATTCATTCATTTTCTTTTCGGCTTAGTCTCTTTAATAATCCGGGGTCGCCACAGCGGAATGAACCAACAACTCATCTAGCAAATGTTTTATGCATAGGATGCCCTTCCTGCCGCAACCCATCTCTGGGAAACATCCATACACACTCATTCACACTCATACACTCATACATGTCTTTGGGCTGTGGGGGAAACCGGAGCTCCCCACTCAACACTCCCACCTAAACAAAGCTGGACTCACTCACTTTCCTGACTTTTTTCGACTAGAGGTGTGAAAACACACTACTGAGACAGCTGTGAGTTTCATGGCCCTTTAAAAACATTCAACGATTCTGCATTCCAAATATCAGAGGGGAGAGAATTCCACAATGTCTATGGAAACAACAAGAAAGAAAATACCATAGATTTTAGCTGCATTAACTTAATAGTTAAAAGACCTGCATCAGATGAGCTTAATCATGTTCAGGGGTGTAAGGGATTAAAAGCTCAGACAAATATTGCAGTGCAAGACTATTTATGGTCTTATAAATTAGCATAAGAATATTTTAATTAATTTGAAAACAGAAAACCAGTGAATTTTATTTATTTATTAAATTATTTATTTATTTATTATTATTATTATTATTATTATTATTATTATTATTATTATTATTATTATGTACTCTCTTGCACCGGTCCTGGTCAGAATTCTAGCAGCTGAATTTTGTACTAATTGTAATTTGTTAAGGGTAGCTTTTAAAATCCTGGCCAACAAATCGTTACAATAGAGTGTGTCATAGGGTAGCCTCGCCCATTAGAGACCATCTCTCTCTCATTAGCATAGATCATTAGTCTTGTTTTTGAATCTGCCACTATGCTGACACACAGGGCCCTATCATACACTCTTATTAGAGGCATTAGAGGTGCAGTAGGTGATTGTCTTCAGAAACAATTTTTGTTGTTCTGGTTGAAAGTCTGTTCACATTACAATAGTAATGATTAAAGTAAATGATCTAAATGTATTTATATGCATTTTTACATTCTGGTTAAGGCATAACACTAAAAAATATTCATACAACTAAATATTGTCGGACCGACGAATAACTCAATTACAACATGTATCTCAAACTGTCTGTCAACAAATTTAAATTTAAATTTCTGCGCAGCCTCTTTAGATACATCAGACAGACAGATACATCACTCGTGCCATGTCGCGCGGATCTTGCCATACTACCACTGACAGAGAGACGTCATCTCCTGAACTTCTTTCTGAAAGACTAACGTGGCCTTGTATGCATGAAAAAAAAGATTGTTTCTGAAAGGGCTTCTGCCAAAAATGCAGAATCAAAACTTTTCTATACCCTGAATCAATATTGGAATTACTTTTGCACGCTGGAGTGCAATGACGTTATGCAGTTCAAAACAACGATCTGAAGGGCAGGGCCGTGCACAGGGGGTGACCCGGTGGCTAAAGCCACTGCCCCTTTGCCCTCACTGGCTGAGGTGCCCCTCTTGCTCAATCGCCCCCCTACCATCCATCACCCCCTCCCCCCACCCTTCTTCACTTTGCGATACGCCTCCCCCCTTCACTTTGCGATCACGTTGTCTGTGTATACGCCTGCTGAAGGGTAACACCGCGGCTGAAGTATTACTTTTATACAGATATGATTTAAAACAATTTTAGCCACGCAAAGCTTATGTAGATTGTGTTCTTGTTTATGAAAGGGTTTATATGCACAGAAGGGTTGTTTAGCCACTGAAAACATCAGGCAAAAGATTGGCTATTTTCAAGTTCATGGAGTACCTTTTACAGCATCCATACATAGACCTGAGCATTCGTTTAGTTGTTCAAGTGAAAAAGGAGCTGAAAACAAGTGATGTACAAGGATCATTGAGCACAATTGAAAATTAAAAGTCATTCGATGTCTTGGTAACATAAACATAAGTATAATGTAAAAAGATGACAGGATATTTCTGTTTTTAGCACAGCTTTTTTCAGATGCGATTTTGATTTAGTTTAATAACAAAACATAAGTAAATGTGCTTTTTATATATATATAAGTCAGAATTAGTTGAGAAGATTTTTAACACATTTATAAACGTAATAGTTTTAATAACTCATTACTAATAACTGATTTATTTTATATTTGTCATGATGACAGCACAGAATATTTTACTAGATATTTTTTAAGACACTTCTATACAGCTTAAAGTGACATTTAAAGGCTTAACTAGGTTAATTAGGTTAACTAGGCAGGTTAGGGTAATTAGGCAAGTTATTGTATAATGGTAGTTTGTTCTGTAGAAAAAAAAAAAAAATATATATATATATATATATATATATATATATATATATATATATATATATATATATATATATATATATAAATATATATATATATATATATATATATATATATATATATATATATATATATATATATATATATATATATATCTTAAAGGGGCTAATAATTTTGACCTTAAAATGTTTTTTAAAAATTAAAAATTGCTTTTATTCTAGCTGAAATAAAATACATAAGACTTTCTCCAGAAGAAAATATATTATCAGATATACTGTGAAAAAGTCCTTGCTCTGTTAAACATAAATTGGGAAATTTTTTAAAGAGAAAAAAAATTCAAAGGTGCGCTAATAATTCTGACTTCAAGTATATGTATATATAGGGGCGCTAATAATTCTGACTTCAAGTGTATATATATATATATATATATATATATATATATATATATATATATATATATAGGGGTGCTAATAATTCTGACTTTAAGTGTATATATATATATATATATATATATATATATATATATATATATATATATATATATATATATATATATATATATATATATATATATATATATATATATATATATATATAGGGGCGCTAATAATTCTGACTTCAAGTATATATATATATATATATATATATATAGGGGCACAAGTGTATATATATATATATATATATATATATATATATATATATATATATATATAGGGGCGCTAATAATTCTGACTTCAAGTATATATATATATATATATATAGGGGCACAAGTGTATATATATATATATATATATATATATATATATATATATATATATATATATATATATATATATATATATATATATATATATAGGGGCGCTAATAATTCTGACTTCAAGTATATATATATATATATATATATATATATATATATATATATATATATATATATATATATATATATATATATATATATATATATATATATATACTTGAAGTCAGAATTATTAGCGCCCCTTTGAATTTTTTTTCTCTTTAACATATTAATCAATAACCTAATAAATGCACAGTCAACACAGTATGAGTTATTAAGCTAATTTTAGCATTAAGAAATCCTCCTGTTTTTGTGTCTAACAGACTTGGATAATGAGACTAGCTTTTCTTCATGCAGCATGTAAACATGTTATTTATACTCAATTAGCCTCAGCACTGTTTGATTGCTACCAAAAAAAAAAAAAAATGATGCAATTCTTGGTTAAGACTTTGGATTAGTAGCAAGAACCAGTTAATCATCACTAATGAATAATCATCATCAATCAGATAAGAGCATTACACCATAGTGGGATTTAAAGTGTTATACAAGAAGTAAATAATTATTCCAATTTTAAGTTACTGAGAGATCATCACCATAATTAATACAATGAAATAATGAATTAATTGAATTTGTAATAATCACAATCCCTTCATATAGCATTCCAACGTATGTGTTTGCTTAGAAAGCAGTCTTTAGAAGATAAAGCTTCAAGCTTGCAGGTGTATTATATCACTGCCCCACCTCCGTGAATTATTTATCTGACTGTGATTTATATCTTACAAACAACAAAACATTTCCTCCACGGTACCTTCTTGCCCACGGCTCCATATGTATCTCCATATTCTTAATTCAAAGGCTTTGAGTTTTTATGCCCTTTTATATAATCTCCATGCTTCCATTTCATTTATCCTATTCCTCGACTCTTATCCCTCACGTCTTTACCGCTGTGAGTATTTTGATTAATATATACATCTTCTAAGCACCTCTTTCTCCCAGGTCTGTCTTAAAGGTAATCACATAATTCAATATTGATTATATTTCTTTTGACAAATTAGGTGCTCTATTTTCCTGAAAGTATTTCAATTTTAGCACAACCAGACTCCATTGCTTGAAGCAGAATAAACAGAAAAATACCAAAACATGCATGTACAAGCAAATGAAAAGGTTTACTTTACTACACACTGCTTTGAAGGATGTAAGGAACAAACAAAGCAGACCTAAATGCTGATCTATATCCACAATCCAGCTCTCCTCAGCAAAAAAAAGCACTGTATGAGGAGCACCATCAAGTCATCGATATATTGCTTTCTTGTTGATGGAAATAGCTGTACTGTTTCTCAAAGAGTGGCCATCAAATGAATGATTAATTTACAACTGTATGTATGACACATGCTTTGGATTGTATTTCTCCATGCATTTTTTATATTTATGAATAGTAGAGCTGGGCAAGAGCTGGACACATGGGAGCCTGTCTTCCATTAAATAGCTCTTTCTTTATGAGTGATATCTTTACCTTTGAAATGGAACAGACGGAAAAATAATAAATAAGTAAAGGAATAAACCGAAACCAGTCTTTGTTTGTTTACTTAGAAGTGCTCAGAGACTCAGAAGGAGCGTAGAGGAATAGGAAAGAAATCGTCAGGAAAAATTGTTCTCAGTAGAGAATTGCATATAAAATAGCTCTTGGTTTCTGATATGTATCTCCAAGGGAAATAAATAAAGAAAGAAATGCAGGTCGGGGCTTTGTCAAGCAGGTCATGTCCAGTGGCAAACATACTATTAGTCAGTGCATGCTGAGCTAACTTGTTGTGACCCTATTAAATGGTATGTGAAAAGTATGTGTCAAGTTGAAGAGAAAAAGGAAGAAATCTATGGAAGAAAAAAAAAACATTTGACCTACTTCCACTGAGATTCTCAGGTATGTGTTCAATTAAGGCTGTACTATCTCATAAGGACAGGATCCGTGAGTGGCACAACATTGAAACGTCTGTGGTCACTGCTAGGTCACACACACAATATTAACATGGTGAATGGAGTATGTTTGTATTGTGTGTATACATGCTTTTTTTAAACCGAATGCAATCTAATTTATATATGTACTGAATACAAATTCAGTTGCAGATACTGCATTCAGAAATGAGTCATACGATAGATAGTTAGATAGACAGACAGACAGACCGACCGACCGACCGATTGATTGATGGATGGATGGATGGATGGATTAACAGACGGATAGACAAACAGACTAACAGACTGACTGACTAACTGACTGACTGACCGACTGACTGACTATCGACCAATCGATAGGCACTTAATCTAAAAGAGATTGGCTGTGTTGTCCTCTCCTCCTGCCATTGTTGTTGTTGTTGTTTTCCCCCTCTTTGTTCTCTCTGTTTCTTACTTGTATGTATATATATATATATATATATATATATATATATATATATATATATATATATATATATATATATATATATATATATATATATATATAAAAAATGGTGTATTTTGTGTTATCATGCTTTGTTTCTGTTTTTAGTTGTAACATGTAACACTCTTTTAAGGATCTACAGTCAAAAAATAGCCATTCGTGGCTAATTCTGGCACGTTTTACAGTAATGTTGATTAATGTCTAAACTAAACTACACCAATCTAAACCAGTCCGATCCAAACTAAACCAAAGTAAAGTAAAGTGAACCAATCTAATCTAATGTAATCTAAACTAGGACTGCAACAACGGATCAAATCGGTAAAAATCGATTGCTAAAAGCGTTGGCAACGAATTTCTTAATCGATTCGTTGTGTCGCGCAATACAGGGACATTTGTTTATGAAAAAACACTTTATTTCAGCACAGAGCAGAGTGAGCGTGGTCTCTCTCGCACACTGATACAGAGTTCGGTGCCTCATGGACAGGGATGAGGAGGGAAAGGAGTTTAACAGCAGGGTAAATCACTTAAAAAATTCTACTTTTTTTCGGTTTTGAAGTGAGGACCGTAAAGTCCCTGGTGCTGGGGTTTTAACTTGTTATCCAACTTGACAAGTATGACAATTTAGCGTTAGCTCATTTATCCTTAGAGCAATAACTGAAAACTTCAAACTGAACTTTGACGCGTGAACTGGCACTGAGCCAGAGAAAGATTTGTCATAATATCACAATTATGCAGCGTTTTAACCACCTAATGCTTATTTTATGTTTTAATCATGTAAATACACACACGTACTAGTGAAACAATACATTTAGAGTTTGTAAAATGCACAAGGAAGTCTAACAATCTATTGAAATATAATTTGCCAATGTGTTCTATTTATATTAGATACACAAAGTGAACGTAACTTTAAAGCTGAATCTATTCTTCTCTAAGCAAGAAACAAGAAAAATGGCATGAGAAAGTTAAGTGATGCTTAAAACTTCTGTTTGAGATTATATCTCATTAAGATAACTTTTCTTACCCCATTGGCAAATATTTTTGCTTGTTTTCACTTATTTTGAGGTGTTTTTTTTTTTGTTTGTTTTTCAGAAAACAAGACATAATTTCTTATGCATTTTCATGTGTCTAGTATGTATCTTGATTGAAGTTTTTTTTTTTTTTAATATTTGGATTGAAAACAGGACAAAACTATTTAGTTTTTTATTTTATTATTATTATTGTTATTATTATTATATTATTATTATTATTATTATTATTATTATTATAGCTCAGGGATGAGCTTTTTTAATGAGCTTTTTTCGTTTTCTGTTTATCCGATTCATCGATTAATTGAAAAAATAATTGACATATTAATCGATTATTAAAATAATTGTTAGTTGCATCCCTAAACTAAACTAAACTAAACTAAACTAAACTAAACTAAACTAAACTAAACTAAACTAAACTAAACCAATGCAACTGAATCAAAAAAAAATAAATAAATAAATAAACTAAACTAGTTTGGTAGACTAGATATGGACCACTTGTCATAATTTTCCTTAGAGAACAAATGTTTGTTGTTTGCCCCCTCACATCATCTACAATGAAAGACCAGAAACAGCAGTTGGACATTTAGTCTCGTGTTTAGTTCTCCGGAACAGAAGTACTTCTTGGAATTGAGTGGCAAAAAATATTCTTAA
Organism: Danio aesculapii; assembly: GCF_903798145.1. Lineage (NCBI taxonomy): Eukaryota > Metazoa > Chordata > Actinopteri > Cypriniformes > Danionidae > Danio > Danio aesculapii. Next base: position 42,705,289 of record NC_079441.1, on the reverse strand, counting down.
AATAAATGTCTCTCATTGACATGGCTGTTGGAGAAGTTCAGACCATTGTACACGAGTGAGTAATAGCATTCTTGGATAAATTTGAGTGTTTTAGTAAAAATGTCCTCTGAGACATGAATGGTTCAGTGATTTACTGCCTCTACAACTGAATCACGTCTGTTGCAAGGATTAATTTCATAATAATGAGCATTTTTTCAATTTGACTTAACACTGGAGTACTAAAAGTATTTGAGGTTCACAAATACTTTAAACATGCAGGTTCATTTATAGTCACATTATATATATATTTGATGGCAGTGAAAAAACCTTTAAATTTTGTCATTTTGTCATACAGATAAATGACGTAAGTGTTTTGTCATCTTCGTCTGTGGGATGTATGTAGAATTTATGTAGAAATGCATCACCAAAATAAGAATTGCAACAGAGCAGAGAGAACAAAACAAAGTCTATATCCATTTGCCGTAACACTTTAGTTTAAGTACAATTCACAATATTTTCTAATGACTTATTACCTGCTTATTATTAAGATATTAACTGTGTTTTACTTGATCTTATTGTACTGTACATCCCTAATCCTACTCATTACCTAAACCCAACTACTACATAACTAAATATTAATAAGCCATTCACTAGTAGTTTATTGAGCTAATTAGTTAATGGTTTGTTAATAGTGTGAATTGTGCATCAAATTAAAGTGTTGCATAATTTCCTACTGATTTTCTATGTCAGAGATGCTCAAACTAGAGCCCGCGGGCCAAAGTTGGCCCGTTGTAACCTTTGATTTGGCCCACTTCTGAGAAAGGAGTACGAATGATGGGCAGGGTTGGGGCGAATGATTTTAACAGAGATTGTCATTTCTGGTTTTAAATATACTTTAAAATCATGTTTGAGCTACAAATTGCTGAGCTACAAAAAACAATCTGAAATTAAATGTTTGATTTAAATGTTAATCGTAAATACATATATAAATACCTTGTAAAAATGTAAATAATGTCATTCGACAAATAGAGGACAGTGCAGAAGACATCTGCGAACAAATCAATGCAAAATCAGGTGCAGCTTGACTAGTGTAACTCCATTCTGTTATAAATGAGTTTACATGGTTTTTATTGTAATAATTTCATTATAAAAACGTAAAAAAATGTATACTGCATTAGTTAATACAAAGCAATGTTTTCTATTTATTTTTAAATATAATTGAATAAATTGGGATATTACCCAGCTATATTTACCTTCGGCCCACTAGCCTCAATCTAGTTTGGTTTTTGGCCCCTTATAAGAAAAAGTTTTGGCACCCCTGTTCTATGTATTTGATATCCGATCAAATTTTAAAGACGTTCATGAATGAATGGTGCAGCGGTTGCATACAGGGGTGTAATTGTGCAGACATTTCTACACCCCTAAACATTACATGGCACAACATGTTACGGGTTAGTTAACCTGCCAGTCATTATAGGCAGTTTCCAGACCTTCAGCCATCAATCTGAGGTCTGGCCTCACAAGATTACATCATCCTTCAGAAATCATTCTTCAGAAATCATCCTTCAGTATCATGCTTTGGTGCTGAAGAAACATGTCTTATTGTGACAGTTGAAAACATTTTTTTGGGGGGAACTGAGATACATTTCTAAAGATTTCTCGAATGAATAGAAAGTGCAAAAGAACAGCATTTGTTTGAAATTGAAATCTTTTGTAACCATTCAAAGGTCTTTCCTTATCAATTCAATGTGTCCTTGCAAAACAGAATTATTTTCTTCTGAGGAAAAAAAAAAACATCAATAATAAAATCTAACGCCAAAACTGTTGTAAGGATGCATTAGTTTTGTATTCAATGAATTTGTTAGCCAGTTTCTAGCTTGCACGTGCTGCTTCCAATGCTTTAGAAATATGGATATCTGCAGGTTGTAGGTCATGTGACAACTGCTTATTATACAACAGTTTGACTAATTAGTTGCGAAATGGGTTGCTACAAGGCAGCAAGGGAAAGGGAGAAGATGTAAAGACTTGAAGAGTCCCTCGAGAAAAGATGACAGGAAGCCTGAACGAACTTCCTTCTCCAAAACATAAATACAACCTGACTCACTTCTTCCAGTTTTTTTTTTTTTAGATGTGCCTACTAACAACAAAAGCACAAATTCAGACAAACAGATCCATCATATCTGCTCTCATCCAATCAAGTGCCATATGTCATATATCTTTCACTTGTTGCCAAACAGAGACTGTGTTTCTGAGCTCAGGGGATATAAAAACAGCTTGTGGCATATATAAAAAAAGACTTCATGGGTCTGAATGAAATACTTAATCTGCTACCCAGAGTTGTATCAATGGTCCTCCACACATCTTCTGATGCTGTTCATTTGCATAGATCTCGAGTACTTACGCTACAAAATCAGCGCTTCTGGCTGGAAAATCTTCATTGGACCTGCAGAACGTATATGAAAGAGCCAACAATTCGGCTTAGGACTCGATGGCTCCACATCACACAGATCGAAGGCTTGCTAAACAAGAGCACTGTGAATCACAGGCCATCAAACTCTCTCTCTATCTTTCTCCTGCTTCTATTTCCGCTCTTGGCATCAGATTATGTATATTCCATCTCTGTTAGAATGAAAGCGAAACGGTTATGATAGCGGTGGCTAAAGCGGCGACGTGTTCAAGGATCGCATCGGTGTTTCACTTGGGTGGAAAATGAGCTCCTGTGTTTGGACTGACTTCTTCAGCAGATTATACTCATCGCGAGCTGAGTGAATTTCCTTTTTCTGCTTTCGCGTCTTGAGCACTGCCTACTTGAGAGCACATTTAGTTCTTCTCTGCTGCTGCATCTGTCACCTGTTTATTTATTACAGCTACAGTGCACATTGCATGCACAGGAATACTATATAGAATGTTGGGCAATAAGTGTGTGGTGTATACAGAAGTATACTTAAGGTTGATTTTCATGCGTAAGGGATGCTATTGTTTAGGTTGTTTTTTAAAGCTATTACCATGAGTTTATTATTTAGGTTTTTGAGTCACAATTTTTGTATAGTGGCCATGGATTTGCACCCACTTCGAATGTTATCACTCGATTGAATGGGCGTTATCAGCTGATAGATATGGGTGAGTAGGGGTCTTCTCCACCTACTAGTACGCTGTAAAAAAATATACGATCAATTAGTCATGACAGCTTTTGTTTTTAGTTTATTGTGACTTATTAAACTAAGTTAATCATGTTCAAACTTAATTTTATAAGTTACGCAAGCTGTTTTAAGTCAGTTTGACATAATGTAAGTTCAATAGACTCATAAGGTTAATTTGATTCGCTTAAACATTTAAGGCAATCAGGATTTTTTTACAGTGTAGGCTCAGAAGGCTGTTATCATCCATCCATATGGTTAATCAGTCTTATCTCAAATAAGACGTCATTTTGTCATGTCATATTTACATTCAAAGTTTCTATTGAGATATTAGAGTTAAGCATTGAACATCTGTAATTGTAGTCATTACCCTAAAAATGTCACTGCATGTGAAACACGTGCTGAAAAAGAAATATACACACATTTAGTCAGGTTATTATAGATATATGGGTTTTATTTTAACAACGTTATTAAATTACACATTTTTAAAATGTTCAAAATCACCACCTTGGTAAATAAATGAAGCCATAAATATTAAAACAGTGTAGGGTACAATTAATTGGACTCGTTAATCTAGCAAAGTACACTGTTTTATATTTTAGGTTTTACCATTGCACTGCTTACTTGTGAGTCATTTTGCAGTCATCTTATCTTTTTTCAAAACATGTAAATGTTAACTTGAACACATCATTCATTCATCCGTACGTTCATCCATCCAATTATTTATTTATTTAGTTTCTGTCCAAACTACTATATCAATGTAATCATACCTCATCTGTCAGTTTGATGCTAATAAATTGCAGTCTTGCACAGATACCATACTGTTATACACTACCTGACAAAAGTCTTGTCGTCGAGCCCAGTTGTAAAAGCAACAAATAATAACTTGTAAAAGTGTCAGAAGGTAGATTTTTTCAAATGGATCATCTGTTTAACTGCATCCCAATCATAATAAACACTGCAGAAGACCTATTGGAACCCGCATGGATCAAAGATTCTCACAGAAATGAGTCTAGACTGGTGAGGGAAAAATCATGGTTTGGAGTTACATTCAGTATGGGGGCGTGCGAGAGATCTGCAGAGTGGATGGCAGCATTAACAACATGAGGAATCAAGACATTTGTGCTGCTCATTACATTACAAACCACAGGTGAGGGCAAATTCTTCAGCAGGATAGCGCTCCTTCTCGTACTTCAGCCTCCACATCAAAGTTCCTGAAAGCAAAGTTGGTCAAGGTGCTCCAGGATTGGCCAGCCCAGTCACCAGGCATGAACATTATTGAGCGTGTCACGGGTAAGATGAAGGAGGAGGCATTGAAGATGAATCCAAAGAATCTTGATGAACTCTGGGAGTCTTACAAGGTCACTTTCTTTGCCATTCCAGATGACTTTATTAAGTTATTTGAGTCATAAGTTATGTAGATGTAGTCCTTCAAGCTCCTGGGAGTCATATACAATATTAATTCTTTTTCCACTGCACCATGACTTTGTATTCTATACTGTACTTTTTTTATTAAGTGACAAGACTTTTCTCTAAACAAAATCTAACCTGTCTGTCCTAATTAAATAATTAAAAATCAAGGCATGGTCATATTTTATTTTGGCAAAATAAGTGTAATCTAGAGGCCTTTGCCTTTCATATAAGCCACCTCTGATACCAAATGACCAACTAGAAGCCAAGTTATTATTTGTTGTTCCTAAAACTTGGATAGGCGGTTAGACTTTTGTCAGGTAGTGTAATCAGATGCTTTCCTTACTGCTGTTTTCTCAATGCCATGAAAAACATCAAGATGCTGTTAACTGAATATTTCTTGAAATGTATTTCAACTTCATTTTGAGTTCATTTTGACATTGAATCGCCCACGATCTTTCACTGCATGTTGCATGTACACGAGAGCAAGCATGAGGCATAAATTGCAGCTTTTCACTCAATAATTGCTTAACTGTGTTGCCAACAATTCTGAATTCTACATGGTTTCTTTAAGTAAATTATAGCAAAGCTTACGTTACTGGCACTAAATAAAAACAACGAGTTAACATATGGTTTGTATGAGTTTATTGAGATTTATAAAGGTATTCATCAGCAATAAGTTTCTGCACGGGCATTTCTTTGTTTGTTGACCCATAATCCTGTGCTCATCAGTCCCCGCAATGGAGAGCCTTCAACTGTATCCTCTCTATCCACATATTTATGTTTGTTTGCAAGTGTCATCTTCTAAAACGCAACCATTTGTCATTCAACCTGCCCAAAAAGATACAGAGAACGGGCAACAGTGCAGTTTATGTGCACCTTGTCCCTGTTTGCTCTTGAAAGAGCAGCACCTCGAGGAAGATTAATTCTCCTTGCTGCCCAGCTTTCAATGCAAGGATGCTAAACGAGGTGATAAATACTATGAGTTATCATACTCTGAGGAATAGAAACATCACCTGCGATCCTGTAGTGGTGATTCACTGGTGGACGTGGATGCCTCTCAGAGGACAGTAATTGTGTGAGACAGTTTTTTTTTTTCCTGTGCAACCTGCCTATCTGGGTGGAAGTGTCTTGATGATTGCAGGAAAACTAAAAATCAATATAGTAAGCAGCTATTTATAGCGATAGGTATTAGGTCTTCAAAAAATGTTACCTGTGCCAATCCTGGATTTTGCAAATTAACAAATAAATAAACAATAAATCCAGCTTGAGTTTGAGTTTGCATCCTCTAACTTGTGTTATTATAAGGGTTTGAGAAAGCCAACATACTATTATACTGCATAAACTTCTTCTTCGCCAGACTGTCATACAGACTTAAGGTGGGCTCGTTTAACTCAGACTACCAATCTGCCAATCACTGATGACCTTTCAACTTACTAGCCACACCCTAGCAACTGTCCCATAGACTGTTCCATTGTAAAAAACTGCCATTGACTTTACATTGGACATATTAACAACATACAGTTCCACTCCATACTAGAAAAATACTAATGACATATCAATCCATACTAACAATATACTAACAAACATACTAGTCATATTAGCAACATACTAATTCAGACTATAAACATACTAGCAACATGCTAATGCATACTAAATTCATGGTAACAACATGCTAGCAATATGCTAATTCTTACTAGAACCATGCTAACAACATGCCAATTTATGAGAGAAACATGTTAGTATCATACTAACTATCATACTATCATCCCCCACAATAAAGTTTGTCTACAACCTTTACTTTTCTAGTTGTCCAATGTCATTATCCAGCAGAAAGCTTGCATCCCAGCCTTTCATTACCGTGATTAGGGCCAAAATATTTAATAAAAAAATGTAATATTAAATAATGTCTAGTTCTAGGGGCTGCATGGTGGCGCAGTGGGTAGCACGTTCGCCTCACAGCAAGAACGTTGCTGGTTCGAGCCTCGGCTGGGTCAGCTGGCGTTTCTGTGTGGAGTTCTGCATGTGTTTGCATGGGTTTCCCCCACAAGTCCAAAGACATGTGCTATAGGTGAATTGGGTAGGTTAAATTGTCCGGTGTGAATGAGTGCGTGTGAATGTTTCCCAGTGACGGCTTGCAGGTGGAAGGGCATCCGCTGCGTAAAACATTTGCTGGATAAGTTGCTGGTTCATTCTGCTGTGGCGACCCCAGATTAGGCTTTCTTTTTGCTCACCATTCTCTTGTAGCAAACTAACAATAACCCTTGACATTTAGACATATAGCAAACACTTCTGTCCAAAGCGACTTACAAATGAGATGTCACGGTGACGCAGTGGGTAGTATAATATCCTCACAGCAAGAAGGTCACTGAATCGAGCCCCGGCTGGGTCAGTTGGGATTTCTTTGTGGAGTTTGCATGTTCTCCCCGTGTTCGTGTGGGTTTCCTCCAGGTGCTCTGGTTTCCCCCACAGTTCAAAGACATGCACTATAGGTGAATTAAATAAACTAAATTGGCCTTAGTTTTAGGGTGAACAGTCTGTTTATTGTTGATTTGTTTTGGGTAAAAAATCAATCAATCAATAAAATCTAATGTTTACATAAAAACTAGGCAAGGTTACTATATGTTGGGGTTCCAGCAAAACATATATTCACCACAGAGATGACTTTAAAGCTCTCAGCTGGTGACTGGCTTTGCCCTGATTTTCAGAATCAACTGTATGTGCTCAGTCCAAGCATGGTTTTCAGCCAGCAAGGCTGCTTGAGAAGTGTTTGAAAGTTCAGGAAAGTAAGCGCTGACAAACCTTTGACTAAAACTACCTTGAGAGCTTGAATAATCAGTTCTGGATAGGAAATGTAAAGACAAGGTTGCTTTCATTTGCTAGCTGGAAGCATGTGTGGGCGAAAAGGGTGGCATCTCCAGATGCAATGTGAAAGAGCAATTTACAGTAAAATGTTTCAGATAATCAAAAACAATTGGAGCTTTCCAGAAGGTTGATATGCCAGCAGCAAAAAAAAAAAAAACACTTCTTTTTATACAACAACGGGAGTGTAGTAAAGATAACCAAGAGCTTTAACCCAATGTGAACTATGTGAATTAGTGGTCGTTTTAAATGTGCCCTGTGATCTCGCAATCAGCAATGAATAATATATTATATCACTACACAGATGAAAGCTTCTACAGTCCACCTCAATCTCATGCTCAAACCTTCAAACCTCAAATTGCTTCCTTTCCTCCCACACTCACTTGAGGTTTTACTTCCCTGTTTCTTTTCTGGATGATGTCCCCTCACTAAACTGTTGGACAAACATGGTAAGACTGGTGTGTCAAGCAGAATAATCACACAGTCTATTGGGGATCCTGCACTTGGTTGTTTTGTATGTTCCAAAAGCTCTTTCAAGGCAAGAGAGCAATTCATCATTGTCTTATGCGATGGAGGAGATCCACCCTTCACCGCCAATCACACAGGGGACTAAGGGCTTCAGCTTGACAGAATCAGATCTGACTTTTTCAAGTCACTTTCTGGATGTGCCTGACTGTCACTGTTTATTTTGCTCAAACTGATGACGAGCCGGAACAGTTTTTCCACAAGTATGCTCTGCCTCTCAGTTGCATGACAAACAGTCCCATGTGAGTGGCAAGAGCCTTGTTGTTGGATTGCCAGGCATCTGTAGGAGAGGTCCTCTACTCTGTTCCTTAACTGCAGCTGCACTTCTCAGTTTGATGCCTATTGGCACTGGAATCCTTGCTGGTTCCTTCTTGAAATACTTGAGACAAGATGTGAATAATTATTGTAATGCTTTGTTAAGACTTTAATTTTGGGCAGTTTTAGTTCACTTCAAATCCATCTGATTTTTTTTCTTTTTTGTTTTTTGTCCAGCTGTGGGACTCATTCAGAAATTAATGTGTTTTAAATTCCTGAGTAAACTTTTTGGCATCATGCATGTTTTGGTATCTGCAATCCAAGTGACATTGCGGTTACCAAATATCCATTATGGTTATGGACTTTAACTAAACCACCATCAGCAACAGACATCATATTGTTTTTTTTTTTAAACCTGTAGGCTTAGTTGCATATTTATGTAAATGGACTACAACAGTGGTCCCCAACTTTTTATCAGTGTCAAATTATCAAATGTCAACGCATGACATTTGTACTGTAGACCAGTGGTTTGTAGGTTGCTAGGCGACCATCAACCGTTTTCTCAGAGGATGACAAGCTGACAAAACATTGCTGTCACTCTGATACAAGTTTTATTTATGGAGAAAATTAGAAAGCACTGCAGAGTTTGTCTGAGATAATTAATCTACCGAAATGTGTATATTCCATACAAGCTGAAGCTGATCGGTCAGTTTTTGTCCAGTGATTCACGGTGCGCTCGTGGCATTCATTGAATTGGTTGCACCTGGAAGGCACAAGCGCGTCACGCTGATTGCACGCACACCTCCATTGGAAATAATGAACTTGTGCAAACTCTGGAAAAGACACGATATGCAAACGGCCCCTAAAAGGCCACCGTCATTGTGATCTCCAGCAGTTTATCTTCTACATGCACAGCCATGGTGGATTAACCTGATTTGTTGACAAATCCATGTAAACAAGAGAATACGGTCATTTTTCAAAATAAAAGATATTAAGACTCAGATAATAAATGAAACAGAAATAACTAATGATTTCTTGTGCGGCAGGGTACCAATTGATCCATGGACCGGTCCCAGTCCACGACCCGGTGGTTGAAGAGCACTGGACTACAAAATTGGTCTTATGTTGGACTTGTATGGATGTATGAATGAATTTATTTGTTTGAAATAGGAAAAAAAATACATTCTATGGGTCAAAATTATAGATTTTTGTTTTATGCCAAATAATCATTAGAAATTTAAGTAGATAACATGATTTATGAAGACATACATTAAATATATTAAAATACAATTTTTTTTTAGTAATCTGCATTTCTAATTTAATTTGCACAATTTGAAGGGCAATTTTTTTTATATTTCAATATTTTTTTTAACCATCATATTGCAGATTTTCAACTTATTGCTTCTTGACCAAATATTGCTATGTAACAAACCGTCAAAGAAAAGCAGATGTATGCACATTTAAGGTGATGCATAAAGTTCAATTTAAAAAAATGAACACTTATGGTTTTGTTGTTCAGGGTCACATTTGAGCTGTCTTTAGCTTGCCGTTACATTCATTCATTCGTTCATTCATTCATTCATTTTCTTTTCAGCTTAGTCCCTTTATTCATCAGGGGTCGCCACAGCGGAATGAATCGGCAACTTATCCAGCATATATTTTATGCAGCAGATGCCCTTTCAACTGCAACCTATCACTGGGAAACATTCATACACACATTCACTTGCATACACTACGAGCTTACCTAATTCACCTGTACTGCAGGTTTTTGAACTGTGGGGAAAACCAGAGCACCCAGAGGAAACCCACGCGAACACAGGGAGAACATGCAAACTCCACACAGAAATACCAACTGATCCAGCCGGGGCTCGACTCAGCGACCTTCCTGCTGTGACGCAATCATGCTACCCACTGCGCCACCGTGACACCCTTGCAGTTACAGTACACATTTTTAAAAAAAAAACACTATTCTGACAAATGTTTGGTGACGTCTGCCTTTACATGCATTGGACATGCTCACCCTCTGCAGCTATAACAGCTTTAATTGTTGCACCACCAACAAAAGTTGCTGTTGTTCCCAATTGCTTCCACTTTGCTATAATACCACTAACAGTTGACCATGGAATATTTAGTTGTGTAAAATTTCCATGAATGGACTTCGCTCGCTGCATACTTAAGTGTTTGATTGTATACACCCGTGGTCATGAAAGTAATAGGAACTCCTAAATGTACATTTTGGATTGTTGTTCGTATGATTCCCCTACTGAAAAAAAAAACAGCTTAAACCAGCTTGACCAGCCTAGGCAGGTGGTTTTAGCTGGATTTAGCTTGTCATTTTCCAGCCTGACCAGCTAAGACCAGGCTGGAAATGGCTTGAAACCAGCCTGGAAATGGCCAAAACCTCTCTAAAACCAGACTGGTCGAACCAGCTAAAACCAGCTTGATTTTTCAGCAGGGTCAGGATGCTTTCTTTAACTGTTCATATGGGGAAATACAATACTGATACACTTATAAATATGTCAAAAGGGTTCTGTACACACTGTGTATGATTATTATATATGTAGCCACAGTGTAGGCTGGAATCTATTCAAAGACTCAATATAAATAAAACGGTTACACTTTAGTGGGCTCTGTTAGTTAATGTTAGCTAATACTAACATAATCTAAGAATGAACAATACTTGTGGAGCTTTTATTAACTATAGTACAACATTTACAAATGCATTAATAATATCCAACATTATGCTTGTTTTGCACTGTTAAAAATGCACTGTTAGTTTGCAAGAACTAACTAGCATGATGTTAGTATGAATTAGCATGTTTGTTAGTTTGATTAGTATGTTTGTTAGTTTGTTTCTAGCATGGATTAGCATGTTGCTAGTATGTTTATGGTATGAATTAGCACATTTCTAGTATGATTAGTATGTTTGTTAGTGTGTTTTTAGTATGGATTGGTATGTTGTTAGTATGTTCAATGTAAAGTCAATGTCAGTTTTTTATAATGTAAGTCTATGGGACATTTGCTAGGGTGCCGTAAGTGGTTGCTAGGGACATCAGAGATTGGCAGATTGATAGTCTGAGTTAAATAAGCCCAACTCTAAGTCTGTATGACAGTCAGGCGCAAAGTTATGAGGTCACAAAGTGTGGTCTAATGTACTGTAAGTCAATAGGACTTTTCAGAATTTTCCGGGACAGTTTTTGGAAAATCGTAAGTCAGATCAAGGTTGCTCTGGCCACCCTGGTGACAACGCTGTCTGCCTTCAACTTCGAGGGCGAGAGCATCGAAATTCGCTACATTGATCTCGTATTTAAAGGGGACGTTTCAGCATATCATATCAGTTACATCCCACATAATACATGCTTTCTAAAGTGAAAATGTTGCACACTTATTATCAAATTCATTTACAATGGAAGATCTAGTTGCATGTGCTGTGGCTTTGCTCCACTTAACTATCCAACATGTCCATTGTCTGAAATATTCTGAAGCAGCAATACTGTATTGCATTGTTGCATGTGATTCCCTTTTTTAAAAAGAAAATATATATATAAAACATTAATGCACATCAGTAACTTGCCAGTAACTTTTTTAATGTATGTTCCTGTAAGAAAACACTGCAAATAATTGTAAATCCGGTGACTGCAATAATCAAACCCTTGGGAACAACTGTGGTCAGAACCAAAGTTCACTGGATTGTGTTCTCTAGACTCCTCTCAAGCGTGAACTTCTTCATTCCGATTGCTTGCCACCGCACCACGTCATAGCTCATTACCATAAAGTTGACTAGATTTCTACTTTCCTCGATGTCCACACCGCCGCTGCTCCTCGCCGCGTATTGCCACCGGCTCCAATTGAAAATGAATGACTTCTGGCTACTTTGACGCTCTCGCTGCTTTCTGTGTGAACGTACAGTAACAATGCAGGAGTGTATTTGCATTACACTAATGATAATGGATACATTCTGCAATAAATGTATTGTTTGTTACTAGTGAATACATTGTCATTATGTCTATTCTAGGTATTTGTGAATAAAAAAGTAACAAGTAACAATTTATGCAACTAACAAATCATTAATAAGACTATTAGCTTGATAAACCACTAATTAGCTGCTAAATAATACAGTAGTTAGTAAGGTAATAGTTGGCTTGTTTGGGGTAGGATTAGGGATGTAGAATAAGATCTTCTTTCTATAACTACTAATAAACAGTTAATATATTAATAATAGGCTGGTAATAAGCCATTAGTTTAGAATGACTGTGGGAAAACTAAATTGTTACAGATTCCACTCACTATTCCTGTTTGTTCTTGCATTCAAGTTCACATTGATTTTTATTAATGTTAAGGAAGAATTTCTTAATTTCTGAATGTTCCAAATTTAGAAACCATCATGTCACTACAGAGCGAAGATCTGAGTAGAAAAAAGAGCTGTAAAAATAATACTGAATCACTATGGAATAGGACAGAAAGAATCTGTGAAAGAACTCCCAGTGGATGTGATGCCCTGGTGCCTGCCGGTGGGAAAAAAAAATGTTTATTTTAGCCAAAAAAAGGGGGAAAGAAAGAAAAATGAGTTCTGAAAGTGTGAGATATTCTATGACAGATCGCAAAAAGCTTCCAGTTTTGCTTTTACGAAGGGGACCCTGAAATCTACATCCGCGCGGAGAATCTGCAGTCTCAGATGAGAAGGCTCCACTCTCAGACCCTTTCCACTCTGTTGCCTGCAAAAACTGAGAAAATGTTCAGGGTGGAGCTGTGAAATCCAGTGTCCATCATCACATCCTCCTTCCACAGGGCCCTCGGCTGCTCTGAGACACCTAACAATACTGAGCAGTGACACAGAAGTGAGGTCATGTGAACCAAAGTGACCCTTATTCATGATTCTATGCAGGCATTGCAAATTCTGCATATTTCCATGAAAGACTTCCTTAAACTAAAAGGAACTGGAGTATAATTATTTTTCATTTGCCTTATTAGCACTATGTTTACATAAATTCCCTATTAATGCAGACTGTTGCTCTGAGCCTTGTTACGCATTTACTGCTGCATGGTCTTTTCTAATGCCTTCAGAGGATTCAAACTGTTTAGAGAACAGAAGAGGTCATGCAAGAAAATTGACTAACACAGACCTACGGGATCCTCTTAAATTTATCATGTCTAAATGCCCCATATTCCCTCCTTACACAGATAATGGTACATGTGATGAAAAGTTTTCCTTTTACTCTGCTTGAGTTTATACAGCCTGCATGGAAGAAATAGCTATGAATTATAAATGCACTCATACATACATAAGTATGCGCTAAAGTTTATGCGTCTTCATCTGAATTCCATGTTGTTTGCAGTTGCTTTGAATTCAGAATGAAAATGTAAAGTTTGGCTTTGTGCTTTGCCTCTGTGTAAAAAGTGATTTGCAAATCTGTCATCCCAGAAGTGTTTATTTTAATCGAGTCAGAAAGCGAGATACTGCGGAGACCATTGTTGCCATGGTAGTAAAGGGTCACAGGGTGAAATTCAAGGCATTAACGTATATACTTTAGATTCACTGCTCAAGAAATGATTTAAATGAATGCATGCATATATGAACAATCTCACATTTAAACAAGCTCACATTTGAACTAACAAACACATCGACCAATAAACTAATAACACATGTAAAGGAAAGCATGTTTGAAAGACTCACTTTGAAGTGCATTCGAATGAACAAAGGCACATTTAAATGAACAAATATGCATTTAAGAAATCAATATTTCTACAAGGAAACAAATGTACACTTGAACAGAAATATTCACTTCTGAAAACACAGACGTTTAAAGGAATAACAGAACAAATAGACATTTGAACAAGTTAGAATCAATAAAATAAAGGCCTGTTCACACTGGAATGCTTTTTGCTCACGTTTTTCATCAACATTTAATGCCTCATGACTAAATAAAGGGAACCAATGTGATCGTGTACACCAATGTGCAAAACGCCAGGCGTAAAAGCATCATTTTTAAAGAAAAGCCTCATGCTCTTGTGCCTCAGTGATTTTGCATACTCTTCTGCTAGACGCCAGTGAATATCACTTGGGCTTGAATGTGGAAAAACGTCTCAAAACGCTGACGATAAATTCAAACGAAAAGCATCCCGGTGTGTACGAGCCTTGAAACAAGATTTTAACCAAAGCACATTCAAATTTGAATTAAAATTATGTCTTTTAAATTTGAAATTACACACATACCTGTATGAACCTAAACAATCTCTATTCTAAAATATAACGTAATAAATTATTTTGACACACAGACACACACATGCAGTATATTTTAACATTTGAACAAGGAAACATTTAGTTTATTCATTCATTCATTTTCCTTCAGCTTAATCCCTTTATTTATGAGGGGTCGACACAGCGGAATGAACTGCCAACTTATCCAGCATATGTTTTACACAGCCGATGCCCTTCCAGCTGCAACCCAACACTGGGAAAAATCCATACACTCTCATATGCACACACTCACACACTATGGCCGATTTAGTTTATTTAATTCACCTATAGAACATGTCTTTAGACTGTGGGGGAAACCGGAGCAAACCCACGTGAACACAGGAAGATTATGCAAACTCCACACAGAAATGCCAATTGACCCAGCCAGGACTCGAACCAGTGACCTTTTTTCAGTAAGGCGACACTGAGCCATCATGTCGCCCAAGGAAACATTTTAAACATTTATTTAGTAAATGTATATTTAGTGAACCGACATTTAAACAATGAAATGAAGAATGATTAGAATGAATAATGGTTTGATTTTGACTAATTAATTCACCTATACTTAGGCTTTCTATAGCTATTGACTCACTCTCCCTAGCTGAAGGTGAAGGATGGGCCGTTCATTTTTCCCCCCTCTACTCTTATCTTGGTGCCATAGAGAGCAGAGAGGAGGCAGCGAGTGTAAGTGAGGGGCCGGGACCGCGTAAGCTCTCCCCTGCAGCTGCACGCCCAGCGTGCTGCACCCTCTTTGGCTTCAGATGCAATTGAATAATTTAAGGCAATTAACGCTGGCAGGGGTTAGGGCCTGCGGCGTCCATCTTTTTCTGAATCTGCTGCTGTGTGGGTCACAGGGGAATCTTTGTTGCCTCTGCTCTTGCAGCTGGCAGCGAGTGAGAGAGCACTCTGACTATATCGCATCACACTGGCAGAAAGCCCACAGTCCATAGTGTCAGGACCACTGCCTGCAGGTCTCCCGATTTTGAGAGTTGTTTTTAGGCATTTTATGATGTTTTATTTCTTCTGGCAGCTTTAAATGCCTCTTTGTTATCTCTCAGCCAAGACCAAAACCAAACTTGGGATGCATAAGTGAAAATGATTCCTTAAGCATCTTGATCATCCATCTTGCTTTTTTTGTAATTTTCTCCATCAAAGTATATCTTTTGATCCAGATTTCTGAAGACAAATCCCAGCGTGTCTTTAGTGCTGAGTTCCATCTGTTGACACATCATCTGTTTTCATTCCATAGGTGGCAGTCTGCTGTTACTTGGGGCTATTGACACTGTCATTTCTCCCGATGCCTCGCGTTGGCTTTAAATGAGGATGGGGAGTAAGGAAAACAAAAGAGTGTGAAATGAATCGACTTTTGAGGCGCACACAGATTGACGGATACTTAACAACCTTCATTTTACATCTGGTCCCCTTCTCAAGTTCACTTAGGTTTAGAATGATGGCAGCCCTGAAAGGTCAAACCTTACCAGATTGTAAAACAACACTAATCATCCTGGCTAGCCCTTTTCCCACACTGACATCCCCTAATTTGTTACCAGCCGTCCAGCCGATTCAAGGGGCTGCCAGCCACAAGCAGTATTTGGCTTCTCTTTTCTGCTAAAAAAGAATTAGGGAGGATGGCGAAGGGAGTTGTGGAGGAGGGCTGAAAGTGCTTCATCAACACTGTTGTCTCTGGCTGCTAAAGAGAAGGGCACACTTTATGTAAAATTTATGTGGTCTGTCTTGTAGATGTCCTTTGGATGTGACACGTTTGCTCGCCGCTTGATACCAATCTGTAAGACTAGTGTCCTGCTGTCTAAAACAGGCTTCTCCTGTCAGTTGTTGAGTACAGATGAGAGTACGTGCCCCCTCCTTAAAATGCCCATGAAATCCAAATAAAGTTTTTAGATGTTAGAACCTGTATGTTTGACTTAAGGATAGCTATAAGCTAGTGTGCTCCAATAAAGTGGCAACATTTGCATTTAGATGATATAAACACCCAAAGCTTGCTCTTTCTCACACCTTAACTTCAGTTTCTTATCAAATCTTGTGATAAAAAAAAAATGCTCTCTAGTATCTGACATGTCCCACCCTCTTCAAGAAGATTCTCAATTGCATTTCATGTTACATGTTTAAAGGAAACACGAAACACCAAAGCACATTTTTTGAGATGTCGATAGTCTTATATATGTCCCACGTTGCCACAAACCCTATTAGGATACACATACATGTAACTGACAAGTGAAAATTGGTTGTTTTTGCATTGTTTAGAGCAAATTCGTTCTTCTGGTTTGAAAATAAAATTTTGAAGATATGTCATGGCCATGAGATCCTTAAGTAAATTCCAGCGTGGAGATTGGCTGTCTGTACTGGCCTGTACTAAGTGACATCATTGAGTTTTCAGCATTAATTCATAAGAAAGACTTGGTTTGAACCAATCAGAATACTCTATTGTGAACGAGATGCAAATTAATTAATATGCATGATATAGCTTCGAAGACTTTTTTTTTTTACCTGTTACAGTGTTTAGAGACGCCACGTTGTGTTGCCAACCGTCATTCAAACAAGTGGAAGAAGAAAAATTGTTCAGAGACATGGGTCGTTGGTGTTCCATTTTTAAATGTGCTGAAACAAAAGTTTTGTTTCTATTTCCTATTTCCATTTGCGTGAGGACCCAAACTGTTGGATTACAGTGGTCTGCTAAAAGTTTGTGAGAGACATTTTTTTAACCAGAGAGCATTTGGAATTTGAAAATGGTGAAATACGGATTTGCAACTTGTCTTATTTTAAAAAAAACATACAGTTCCAGTTTCCAGTGTCACGAATTTGGTAAGTGTTTGATCAATGTTCTTTATTTATGTCAAATAAGCAATATCATACTCAAAGCAGTGCGATATGGCTGGATATCGGCACAGGTGGGAGGCGTGTGTTGAGCCGAGGTCGCAGGTGCCTTAGTGCCCCCCACCAGTGCCGTTATATAGCCATATTAGGAATGTATATTATGTAGAGTGTGATATTGCGTTTTTACAACAGTTCAACGGCATAATCGTGTGTATAAACAAGAAAATCAAACATGTAGAGTCTCAAAAAAGTATTTGTAGAAGGATCTACTTTCTTCCACCATTCATTCAAATCTGCAGCTGACGTCAGAACAGCAGAAACCATTGCCAGTTCACAAACGTGACTTTAGAGCTAGTATTTGAATGATTCTCTAGCGTAACATCTAAAGTGATGACAAAACAGGTTATTTTTTTATCACGTTTTAAGGCTGAACTTAAAAGGCTGAAATGCACCCAATCTACAAAGATTTACCACTATTTGTCTGTAGTAATCAGGATATCACAATAATTAACCCCAAAAAAGCCAGAGCAAAGCAAACACTATCAGTTTCTGTGATATAAATACAGCACTGCAACATACAGAAGTGAGAGATCGACTTAGAATGTCACTTACCTGATTTTTAATGATTTATGCAGCTGTAGTTTGAAACTTACTCTGAGAAAATACAGTTTTTCTTACCTAAGGACTATTACGTGGTCTGTGTGGAACGTCAACCATCACTTTGTTTAGTCTGCTCAGACAGGCTGATGGCAGCTGATGCACTGAATTCGATGCTCCAAAATTATAATATTCTAAAAAATGCTTATAAATAAACTGCATAGTTGCAACCTAAACAATTATATTATCACCTAAAAAAGCCGCAAAAGTACATTATGTAGTCCAACAGCTGCAATATTTGTCAAACTGTAGAGTATCCTCTGCTTGTTGCTGTATGGCGGAGTAATACACAAGGGTGGAGGGTGAAGAGGCAGTACCAGTACTGTTATTTGCAGAATATCACAATGCTATCAGCCAGTCAGGTTCAAGAACCAGATAGAACTGTTGTATAAAATGATTTAGTTACTAAGTTCACAGTAATATCACTACATATTCCGCACAGTTAGATTGTATCGTCAACAGTACTCTTTCAGTTTTTTAAGACATTACTTAGTGAAATGGCTGAAGGAACTAAGTAGTTATATTACTACAATACTATGGACTGAAAATGCTTTGTTTGGTGTCTTTTTAAACGGTTGTACGACAGTTACATCTATCCTCTGAAGCCAAAGTGAGGTGTGAGGTGAGGTGCTAGACCGATGTTTTCACAACAGATGTAGCATGATAAGATTACAACAGAGACTATTAAGATTACAACAGTCCACCTTTTCAGTGCAGTGCAGTATTTGTGGCAGACACAATGGTGTATTTATTAATTATTAACTACAATTGCGAGACTTCAATATTCGCCTCCTCAGGAGCATCTTCAATTTCTCCTTCATTCACGGACATGTTTGTTGGAGGGTTAAAAATGATAAGGCAGTGGATCTACGCTGTCATTAACCAGATAATGTGACTGAGGGGAATCTGGTGGAGAGAAATCCTCCACTTCCACACATCTCTCAGATCTCTCCGATCGCTGTCCATATGCCCTGCGTATGTGTTTGGATTGCTGCATGCAATGAAACTCCCCTTTTCATGCAAACCGTTCCCTCTTTTGCCACTGAACACTCCCACCTAAACAAAGCTGGACTCACCCATTTTTCTTCCTTTTTTCCAACTAGAGGTGTGAAAACACCCTGCTGAGATGGGGGCTCATGCCTCTTTAAGCTTAACCACTCTCATTGAAAAGCTGTGATAAAACAAAACCTTATTGGCTGTTTTTTAAAGTGGAGCTACTCCTCCATGTGCTTATGTTTCAGTTAAAATTATATCAAACACTGAACAAAATGCAAAATTCATACCACTTCATAAGAATTTTAAGCCCCAGATCCTCTCAGAAAAGGCAGACCCAGCGCATGTTTTTATTTCATCTTCTTGAGATGAGACAGCCGGCTTTGACTATGTTTCGTTGTGAATAATTGCATTATGACAGTGATAAATATGAGCAGGATATTAAACTTGCTACATGAGGCCTGGACACAAAACAGGAAAACAGACAAGGTGTGTTTATCGTGCGTCTGTACGAGAAGGGCTGCTTTCCCAGACACAGAT
Source organism: Danio aesculapii (assembly GCF_903798145.1). Lineage (NCBI taxonomy): Eukaryota > Metazoa > Chordata > Actinopteri > Cypriniformes > Danionidae > Danio > Danio aesculapii. Next base: position 42,685,861 of record NC_079441.1, on the reverse strand, counting down.
TAAACCTAATAGAGAGCTAAATGGGACATTTGATGGAGAATCCACATTGACAATATAATTTTCTCCAGGACAAAGTTTAATCTGTCTCCATTAAAAGCAGAAAAAAAGATCTATTGACCATGACAGAGGTGGCGAAATCAACAGCAGAATACCATCAAGAAATAATTCAATACCAAATAAAGCCATAGAGCTTTTGGCATGCTAGAAATATTCCTTTTTACAACCGCTTGCAACTCAATTTAATTTTCTCAATGGTATCTGCGGTGACCCATCCTCCAATTCAATTTCCTCAAATAGTAAGAAGACTTCTGTCCGGTCTCAGCTAACAAGATCCATATGATGTCAATCTCAAGGCAGATATAAAACACCTCATGAGAAGACAGTTAAGATTGTTATAGAAAATCTGTCCATTTAATAAAGCATATCAGAAAAAAAGAGAGAAAAATTAAAGATATTCAGACTTTGATGAAGTCCAGACAGAGGCAGGAATATAGAGAATGGAGCTTCACTAAAGAGCGCAGCGTGAGTGTTCTCACTGAAGCTGATCTCCGAGAATCAGATGAGCTTCTTTTGTCAAGTCCTCGAGGCAATGTCCAGCTTTCCTATTCAGACCAATCAGACATGCTGTCCCTCCGACCCAGATGGTAGGAATCATTATTGTGTACGGATGCTGTCTGCAGACTTTCAACCGAACAAGGCCATGATTCATTCATGGACTTGTGTGTTGATAGGAAGTTACATCAGCACATTTGGATTGCAAACAAAGTCAGATGTTTCAGATCTACCATTGTAGAGTAATATCAGCACATGTGGAAATCATTTATAGGTACTTGTCTGACAATGTTCACACTCTTGAGTCTGAATCGATTGCTATGTAAGTAATTCAGAGTAGGTTTGGTTAGGATCAGGGTTAGGGTTAGGGCAATGAATTGGCATGTACTTGCAGAGTTGTTTATAGACAAATATATAACACATTTGCAAAGTAATTACATCGCTTGATTAAATAAACGTCCTGCAAAGTATTCAAATTTGTCTTCTTTGTGAATTTTGAGTAAATCCATGCATTCTTTAAGGCTGTATTCTACCTTCAAGCCGACCACAGTGATGAAAATTAACAGGATTTCTAATTAGTAACTCCACATTTTTAAATTGTGTACATCTGTTGTAATGCATCACTGACATCAGAATACAGATGTGTGCATGAACAAACAGGATGACATGCTATACTTAGCTAGAAAATCAATTGTAATATGTCAGTCTGAAAAGGAAGGGCAACGTTCTCTGATGCATAATAGTACGACAATTTCTCTACAGACGACATGGTTGCGCAGTGGGTAGCATGATCACCTCACAGCAAGAAGGTCGCTGGTTTGAGCCTCGGCTGGGTCAGTTGGCATTTCTGTGTGGAGTTTGCATGTTCTCCTCGTGTCCGTGTGGGTTTTCTCAGAGTGCTCCGGTTTTCCCTACAAGTCCAAAGACATGTAGTACAGGTGAATTGGGTAGGCTAAAACTGACCGTAGTGTACAGTATGTGTGTGAATGAGTGTGTATGGATGTTTCCTAGTGATGGGTTGCAGCTGGAAGGGCATCCACTGCGTAAAACATATGCTGGATAAGTTGGCGGTTCATTCCGCTGTGGCAACCCGAGATTAAAATAGGGACTAAGCCGAAAAAAAAATGATTGAATGAATGAATGAATGAATTAATTTCTCTATAAATGAATGGCAGTATTGCTAGACCTTTAAATATTCATATTATAGATTCAATTAATTATTTCTAATGTTAAAAACATTACATACACACTTATGTATTTATTTAATTATTCATTCATTCATTTCCTATAATTTTACTTTATTCTACTTTCATTTACTTTCTTATGTTACATTAGTAGATTTTGTCAATTGCTAAAATGCATTAAAGGGGTCAAAATCAATAGTTTATCAATTAAAGATGGGTTAGGTTTAGGGTTATATCAAATACATCAAAAATCTTTTTTTTTTTTTTTGATTAGGAGTATGCATTGCTAAGAGCTTCATTTGGACAACTTTAGTAATTTATTTATTTATTTATTTATTTACAATCAGATTCCATATATTCAAATAGTTGCATCCCAGCCAAATAGGGTCATATATTAACAAATTATAAATGAATGAAAAACATATTGACATGTATTCTTACTTTCAGATCATGTTAAATGGATGCTCGGTACTGGTTTTGTGATATACATACACTGAAAAAAGTGTTGCATGCAAAACTGTTGCAAACAATTTATTTGTGTTGAATTTAAACAAACAAATTAAATTGAGCAATGTTCAACTTCATTTGTTTGTTTAAATTCAGCCCAATTAAATTGTTTACAACCCCTTAACGTAAAAAAATTTAGTAAATCCAAGGAATCATCTTTGAATAATTTTTTTCAGTGTAGTACCACAGATCTGTCTGGCTCTTGAATCTGATCCGCTGATAGCCGTGCGATGTTCTGCAAATAACAGCACTCATACAGCCTCTTAACCCTTCACCCTTGTGTATCACTCCACCCACAAACAGCAATAAGCACAGGACGCTCTACAGTTTGACAAATATTGCTACTGTAGGTAAAATATTTATAATTTTGCAGTTTCAGTGCATCGGCTTCCATCAGTCAGTCAGATCAGACCAAAGAAGATGATGGTTGAAGTTCAGCAAAAAATTACGTTCCAAAACTCAAGGTCACTCAACTCTCAATGTAAGTTTCAAACTACAGCTGAACAAATCACTATAAATCAAGTAAGTGACATTCTAATGCAGAGTTCAGACTGCATGATTTAAGCCCCGTTGCTCGCCGATAAGTTTTAAGAAATCGCAGACAAATACCTGAAATAACAGGTAAATCGGTGCTCGTTCATGTGAGTATCAATCACACAGTGTGAACTGTCAAAGATGACATCTAAGAGAATCGTCAATGAGTCACCAACACCCGTGAGATATTTGGTATGGTAAATATCTGAACCTGTCGGCGGTTCAAAATCATGCCCTGTGAAATGTGTTCTGATTGAGAAAAACATCGGCGATTACCGACAGCCAATGAAAAGGCAGCATCCACTAGTATAAGTATGTGCAGGCCAGCGGGATGTTGTGGAGAAGATAAAAGCGCTCATTTTCAGTTTATTTGGACCCAAGAAATGGAGGAAAAACTAGTGAAAATTTGGCAGGAGCACCAGTGTCTGTTTGATGTATCATCTGAGCAATACCACAACCATGTCAAAAAAAAAAGTTGAAGGGAAATTGCTAATTCCCTTCAAACCAAGGTAGCAATATAAGTACATTTTCTACCCCACTAAAAGCTTCTTTCTCATTATGTAGTTAATATCAATAGATATACTGCGTGACCTTGCGTTGTTTCCATGTCACTTATCATGTGTGTTTGGCTGTGAGACATAGTTTGGGCAAGGTTGTAGGCGATTCTTCCTATTTTTAAGTCATGCCGTGTGAAACCCTCTGTCGCCGATCCATCTTCCAATGTGAACAAAGCAGCGATGAAACGCTAACCTAGATAGTCATGCATTGTTAAAAAATCTGTGACACAACTAGTTTGAAAATCATGCAGTCTGAACTCGGCATAAGTCGATCTCTCTCTTTAGTATTTTGTTGTGCTGTTGTACATCAGAAGGTAAATTATACTGTTTATTTGGGGTATGTAATTTTAAGATTATTTAAACAGTGATGATGCTTCATTGGATACATTCCTCAACCCCCATCCTTTTCTTTTTATTAGAACAAATTGTTAACTTCTTTAAGCAACAAAGGTCTCTTTCTTTAAACTCCAAGATTCTCCTGACATTTTTTTTCTATCAAGCTTCAATGAAGTGAGTGCTTTGTTAGCTGCATATATTCACTGATGATCCAAAATGGTTGTTTGTGCTGATAGGGGTGAAGATCAATTGTTAATTTAGCTTAGCCATGTGTATTCCAAGTCACCTGGTGTTTTATCCAGACCGAATTACACACAGAGACCTCAAACTAGGTCTTGGGACTTTGATAGATTGAACTCATTTGAGTGTCTCTGAAAGTAATTAAATGATCCAATTATTTTGTTTTGGTTCCTTTAGTGAATGTGGGGGAGAGAAAAATTAGCTGGGTTGGCCAAAGCATTTGTGTCACATATGTGGCCACTTCAGTCACAATCAATTGCCAGCAATACACAATAAGTACTTTTTGTAAAGCCAATGAAAAGTGCTTTAGATTTTGTCTGCTATTTGCTACATTGTGCCCTTGACCCTTTTCAATGGTGAAGCTGACCAGTTTGTCTCCAGGGAATACAAAGCACTTGAGAGGCTCTTTTTAAAAGATCCATTAGACTAAAGACACCTTGCAGACAGAAAGAAAAAACTGAAGAGTATGGACATCGGTGGACAGTCCTGACCCTAGACCTTTCACAGAGAAGCATTAGGTGTTTCCATTGACAAAATGAAAATATCCTAATAACAACAATGTTTGTTTAAACTGGCCAGTTTACATCTTTCATAATGTAAATCAAGGATATTCCTACACTAAAAAAAATGAATCAAAGATTATTCCTTGGATTTATATATATATATATATATATATATATATATATATATATATATATATATATATATATATATATATATATATATATATATATATATATATATATGTATGATTTAATATATATAAATGGCCCACCCTATATGTATACATACATACATACATACATACATACATATAGGGTGGGCCATTTATATGGAAACACCTTAATAAAATGGGAATGGTTGGTGATATTAATGCCCTGTTTGTGGCACATTAGTATATGTGAGGGAGCTCATGAAAGAATAAAGTTACGTTAAAACCAAGCACGCCATTGTTTTTCTTGTGAAATTCCCAATAAGTTTGATGTGTCACATGACCCTCCTCTAATTGAAAAAAACAAAAGTTTGATCCAAGATGGCGACTTCAAAATGGCCACCATGGTCACCACCCATCTTGAAAGTTTGCCCCTTCACATATATTAATGTGCCAAAAACAGTACGTTATTATCACCAACCATTCCCATTTTATTAAGGTGCTTCCATATAAATGGCTCACCCTGTGTATATATATATATATATATATATATATATATATATATATATATATATATATATATATATATATAGTTTATATATAGTTATTTGGTTATAAGCAAACTATTTAAGTTGAACAGTACTCAATTTAATTTGTTTGTTTAAATGTAACAATAAAAACACAATTTTGCAGAAGTAAATTTTTTTTGTGTAACTGTATTTCCATTGGCTTTATTTTTATTTATCTTATATATATTTTTATTTAACCAGTTATGTTAACCCTTATTTATGTGTGTTTATCACAAAGAAGTAAAGATAATGTAAGATGGTAACATTTCACAGCCTTACTCATACACATATGGCTATGTCCAAACATGCATGAGCTTGCACACAATTACATAGTCTTTTACTCTGATCCATGGTTACAAATCTAAATCACTGTGGTGAATTTCAAATATGATTTGAGCCATCTTGCCGAGCTGCTGTGAGGCTTTTTTTTTTTCACCATCTGGTTCAGGTTCACCATTATAAGCTTTCCTCTCAGACACTCGCTGTATGTTTTTTGGGTAGTTTCACTCTGCTGTGGAAACTGAGAACATGACGCAGGTGTTGACAAATGTTGCAATATGCTGAGGGGGCATACAACAACACTGACAGAAACAGGGGCAAAGCTTCTAAGCTTAAAAAAACTGGTCTAAATTCATTATAGGAATGCATTTACATTTAAAATGCTTGATATCTGTGAGCTTTCTAGTTTGAGTCATGAGTTTAAATTTTGATTAGAAAAGAATGGATTGATAAACAAACAAATAAACACATGCACTTACACACACAAACGTATACAGCTATCTTTATGTGGACTCACAATAGAATTGATTTTTTTATATACTGTACAAACAATATATTCTATCATGCTTTTCCAGCTCTACTGCAATATAAACTCAACCTTTACTGTTGGAAACATTCTGTATTTGTTCTCATTTTCAAAATAGCTCATTCTATATGTTGTATAAGCTTTTTTACCTCATGGAGACAAATAATTCCCACTAGGCAGAGGTGGGACAAAGTCATTGTTTGGCAAGTCTCGATTCATTGCCCTCAAGTCCCAAGTCAAGAGAGGCAAGTGCCAAGTCAAAGGCCAACAAGACTCAAAACAAGTCCAAAGTCCTACGGTTTGACTTTCAAGACTTTTCAAGTCTTTTTAACAGATAAATAAAATGTATACAGATTATGTATGGTTGTAAGATCTGTATTTATTGAACAAACCTTTTTTATGAAAGAACATTGCTCAGAAACATAAAAATACTAATGTAATTTTCTGAAAAAGTGCTGAACAGTGCTGCGTCTCGTCTCCACAACATGTTTCACAAGAACGAGTTGACCTTGTATTACAAAGCAGGTCTGAAAAACTGAACCAACTTTCTGAAATTGTCTTCACTTGAAATGTTTATTTCAAAACTAAAATATATTCTTAAACTAAAAACCATGCCTTCACCCTCAAAACATGTACTTGGATGAAGAGAGGACCAAAAATATAGTCCTCCAAACAGTTTTACTTTACTTAAATGTATCACCACAAAAAATATATAATTTTCAGTATGTTTAACTACTTTCAAAAGTGTAACCAGAACCTTTTCAAACCTGTCTCCACTTTATAAAAGAAAATCATACCCCAAAAATCAGTGTCCTGACTCTCCAAAACTCTTCACAAAATATCCACAGTTTTGCAAAACAGGCCTATTTTAAGTTTTCAAACTTTTTTCTAACAATGTTTTCACATGGCTGCACAGTGACGCAGTGGGTAGCACGTTTGCCTCATAGCAAGAAGGTCACTGATTCGAGAATGGCTAGGTCAGTTGCCGTTTCTGTGTGGAGTTTGCATGTTCTCCCTGTGTTGGCATGGGTTTCCTCCAGGTGCTCCGGTTTCCCCCACAGTCCAAACATACGCGCTATAGGTGAATTGATTAACTAAATTGGCCGTAGTTCATGAATGAATGTGTGTGAATGAATGTGTATGGCTGTTTCCCTGTACTGGGTTGCGGCTGGAAGGGCGCCCAATGCGTAAAACATATACTGGAACAGTTGGCGGTTTATTCCGCTGTGACGACCTCTGAAATAGAGACTAAGCTAAAGGAAATTTAATGAATGAATAATAATTTCATTAGAATGAAATTCTACAGATTGTATAGAACACAAAAAATATGTTTTATAGAATTATCTGTTGTGTGTTGTCTTAGACCTCACCTCACTAATGGCCAGGTTTAACCGACTTCATCATCAAATATATATATATATATATATATATATATATATATATATATAAATATATATATATATATATATATGCTTAGTTGAAATAAGATCATCACCATATTAGTTAAACTTTAGTTTTGACGACTTCCAAAAAGTCACTGCGTGCTGACACCTGTACATTAAAGGCTGTTACCCTTTAACCTGCGCCTCATTTTTGAGCATTTTCCAAAAAACTACTTACCCAAATATAAATATCTGTAGCTCTTGAACCCTGTTGTCTATGTTCACAAATCGGGTTTTGTTTGAAACTAGACATTGACTAGTTTGGTATTCAAGGGTCAAAATAACTCAAAGTAGTAAAGAGTAAAACATGGTAAAATATAGGTGAAAGTGAATTGCGATTAGTGTCAATGAAATTCATTAGAGGAAAAATGAATGTGAATCCTTATAATGGCATGGAAAGACCAGAAAGATAAAGCTGAATGTCTGGCTATGTTTTGATTCAAATATTATGATGATACTCCCAAAAATCTTTTCTTTTATATTTAATTGTAAAATTAGTGCGTTTTAAAATGCGTTTCACTTATTGTTTTTGCTTAATCCATCAAGAGAGCAATCATATTATGTTTTAATCAGTTATGGCCTTTGGTTTTTATGTAGACTGAGAATACCAATGAAAGTCTATTAAATGGGTGCATTTTACGGCAGGGGTGCATTTCTCGGCACAATACCTGTTGAGCACAACTGGGCAACGCATGAGCACAACTGGGATTTATACCAGGAGCGGTAACGCGAGCAGCGCATCAGTGTCAAGTAGGAGCGCTGCGAGAGGCGGCAGGGTATGTTTTTTGCGCCCATGCATCAGTTTGTTTTTGATTACTTTCACCAGCATTGGATTGGTTGCACATAAAGAGAATAACTTCTTTATGAATTGATATTATAACGGAAAAAAAAAAAATTTCACGGGATGATTTTTTCTAAACTTTACACATTGGGAGGAATCTCCTCGTCCACCACCAGTGTGCAGCATTCACCTGGATGACACAGCAGCAGCCATATTACGCCTGACCGCACACCACACACCAGCTGATTGATGGAGAGGAGACAGATTGATGAAGCTAATTATAATATGGGGATGGTCAGGAGGCCATGATGGACAGAGGCCAGTGAGCAAACTTGGCCAGGATGCTGGGGTTAAACCCCTACTCTTTTTCGAAGGACGTCCTGGGATTTTTAATGACCACAGAGAGTCAGGACCTCGGTTTAGCATCTCATCTGAAAGACGGCACTCACTGAGCAGTATAGAGTCCCCATCAATATATTAGGGCGTTAGGACCCACACAGACCCACACAGACCAACACCACTTCCGGCAGCAACCTGGCTATCCCATGTGGTCTCCCATCCAGATACTGACTAGTCCCAGTCCTGCGTAGCTTTAGTGGGCGACCATGTTAAAGTTTCAGAGAGCTAACTGACAGCAAATTTACTTATATTGCAATACTTGTGGGGACATTTGGTAAGGAATACATTGTTAGAAATACAAGGTACACACGCATTTATTCAAATAAAGTGCATACATACATATATACAAAAACAAATACATACAAACGTTTCTTACAAACTTTCAATTTGGTACAGCGGTAAAAGTCATGCTTTCACCTTCATGCAAAAAAACCTTTGGTTTTATCACAAATCAAAACATCCTTCCATTGCATCTGCAAGGGTTATCATTCAACAAGCATGTGTTGTCACTCATAAAATGATGCCCTAAAGCTAACAGCAGGTATCATTATAAAATATGTATCATGTTAAAGTTTTTTACAAAACAAGAACAGCACTGTACTGAATTCATTACATCATGCCTTGTAGCATAATATATAGTCCAAGTTTCAGTGCAGTACAAAATATAATAGAAGCATGTCACTATATGAATGAATGATCATGTTTCTAGCATGTGTTTAAGATGAAAATTAATACGCATGTTGAATGCATGCTTCTAGATTTTGGCTAATACAAATGAGCACGCTGTTAGTGTACTTTGCACTCAATAAATAACACATTTTAGCTTATTTCTATGTTTTAGGGTGTTTTATTTTATTTTCTAGAATGATATAATATAGCATGTCCTTCGTTAGTTGCTAGGGTTTGCTTGTAATAGATAACTGATAGATTGCTTAAGCAAATCATCATTTGACCTCCTGTCTAAAAAAACCATTAGAAAACACCAGACGTTGTCAGGACATACTGAATATATGACATATTTTGTTATGATCATAGAGGATTTGCATTTAGAAGGGTGGATATATTAATCTAAGTGAAGTTTATTGATGAACTAATTTCGAGAGGATCACGTGATTATGATTGAACACGGCTGGTTCTGCATTAACTATGTATGATCCACCAATCAGACGATTCCTAACCCACTATAAAAAGGGTTTCTTACTACAGTCATCTTTGATTTGAAGAATGCCCCCTTTCACCCATACTCCTCCACCTTTCCCTTCAGAGGATGGCACTGTTGCCCCACAGCAAGAACGTCACCAGTTCTAGTCCATTAACAGGCCGGCTGTCATTTCAGTGCGAAGTTTGTATGTTCTTCTCGTGCTCGCGTGGGTTTCCCCCGGATTCTCCGGTTTCCTCCCACATTCCAAAAACATGCACTTTGATCAATTGAATTGAATCAATCTAATTTTATCAATACAGTCAAACTCTCATCCAGCAGCATATCTCTTCATAGCAATCATTTTAGTCATCAGCTCTTATCAAAAAGGGGGAGTTGTCAAGATCTACCTGAGCTTAGAGCTCCCCTCTCGTCCTGCAAATGTGAGGGAGCCCAGGGCTCAAGGACCTTTTGAGCTCAGGGCTCTCTCCAGGCATGCCAAACTTGCTTATAATCAATCATCAGCTAAGTGTGTACTCTTGAATTGCTTTGATGGCATTTTAGGTAACATTTATTTTGATGATCACTTTTAGACATTGTATTGACTAGTAACTTTGCAACAGCATGTCAAATAGGAATGTACTGTATTACTTAATACCTGCTATATTTAGATGGCTAACTGATGTGCATAACAGCTTATTCTACTAACAATAACTCCATCAAAACAATATAATTATTCTACTAATATATTAATGAAAGGTAGTTAACATGTACTTGACAATTTAATTATAGTTACTATATTGTCTGAGGGGAAATTTCAAAATGTGTAGTTTATTTATAAACTAATTTCGAGAGGATCACGTGCTTATGATTAATCACGGCTGATCCCGTATTGCTAACGCAGGATTCACCAATCGGATGATTCCTAACCGACTATAAATAACCAAAATTTCTTACCTTAGCCATCTTCATCTTGAAGAATCCCTCCTCCCACCCCTACTCCTCTTCCCTTTTCCTTGATAGGGTGGCACGGTGGCCCACTGGTTAGCACTGTTGCCTCAAAGCAAAAATGTCACTGGTCCACGTCTCTAAAAGACCAGTCGATATTTCTGTGCGGAGTTTACATGTTCTCCCCGTGCTCGCGTGGGTTCCCCTCGGGTTCTTTGGTTTCCTCCCACAGTCCAAAATCTTGCCAAATATGTGAATTGACCAAACCAAACTAGCACCATAGATGAGCTCTTATAATCAGCAGTATATATCTCTATAGCAATTCCTAATTTATCATCAGCCATGAATAAACAGAGAAGTTCTCGAGACCTACCTGAGCTCAAACTCCCCTCGCCCTGCAAACAGAGGGGAGCCCCAGACTCGAAGATCTTAGAAGCTCAGGGCTCTCTCCTGGGACAGCATGCCAAACTCGCTTTATACTCAATCAAGCTAAGTGTAAACTCTTAAAAAAGTATTTTGAGTTTGGGTTTAGAATACTCTTTAATGTGGTGCTACTATACAAATTGCTGCTTTATTCACCATTTAATCACTTTTATAAGTTGCATTTTAAATGTTGATAGTATAGCATGTTTGTAAAAATAAACAGCTTGTAGGTGCATAATCTTTTACACACACGCTGGGTTGTTTCAACCTAATTTGGGACAAAGCCAAGGGTTGGGTTAAAAAATTGCGTTTATATTTTGAACCCAGTAGTTGTGTGTTTATCCATTTTATTAACACATTTTAACATGTAGACTTCTGAAGGTGATTATTTCTGAGTGAGAAAAGAAAAAGATGTTTTGAGAGTTTTACATGTATGTACAGTACTTCGAAGTATATTACTAACAATAGATTATTTTCCTTACAACAGTGAGCAATCGGCTAACCAAGCCTATAATGAGTTTCCACCTTATGATCATCCGCCTGTTGAAGTAACAATAGGATGAGAGGCATTATGAACAGCAGATTAACACTAGCATAGTTTGCATAGCAGCTCTGTGCTCCTGTTATGAACAATACTGAGATGAAAGGAAAAAGCCACCTGAATTAATCTGAACGAGAGTGACCAGGATCAGCCAGAGGCTTTTTTTTTCTTTGTCCTTCCTCTTTGTTTGTTCTGTCTTGATGAGTTAGAGCATAAAAGCCATGCAAATGTTGTGTGCCTGTGTGCGAAGGGCAAGAGAGGTTAAGAGAGGACATGCTAAAAAGCATAATTGGTACACCAAGAATACTCTTGAAAGAACAGTTTATTATTCTGATATCATGTACTCTCTCTTATATTATTCAAAGCTACAAAACATCCTTACTTCTTTAACACAATAGAAGATATACCGTTGAAGTTAAAATTATTCACCCTAATGGGATTTTTTTTAATTTTCTTTTTCAAATATTTCCCTAACAGAGGGAGAAATTTTCACAGTATTCCCTATAACATATTATTTTTCTTCTGGAGAAAGTCTATTTGTTTTAATTCAGCTAGAATAAACACAGTTTAAAATTTGTTTACATTTTTTTTTACATTTTCTACATGATTTTAAGGTCAATATTATGAGCCCCCTTAAGCAATATTTGTTTTTCGAAGGTCTACAGATCAAACCTTCATCAACTTGATTAGGTTAAATATCTAGTAAAATATTACGTACTGTCATCATGGCAAATATAAAAAAAATCAGTTATTAGAAATTACTTATTAAAACTATTATGCTTAGAAATGGATTGATAAAATATTTTGTTTTTCCATTACACAGAAATTGGGAGAAAATATAAGGATAATAATTCAGGAGGGCTATAATTCTGACTTCAACTGTATATATTTATTTACAATTAAAGTCAATGTAAAAACCACACATATGCTTCCTGGAAGAAAGAAGGCATGTAAATTTGGAATGATATACTGTAAGGTTAGGTAAATGATGACAGAATGTTTTTGCTTTTGCATAAGCGTGAATTATAAGAAAATTGTGTGTCCATGTCACGTATTTTACACTTAAACCACATCTGACTACATATTTGACATTTTAAATAAAATTTAGGATGAAGCACAAGCGAGGATGACATGCGGCTCTTCAGTCTGGGGTGCTGAGATTTTCCTTTCCTGCAAATAGCGCTCCAATTTTTATCCAAGCTGTCTAGTGATTAGCCACGGTGGTCCAGTCTTGTCACTAAGGAAATGCCCCATGCCACTTCTTGGCATTGCAAATGAGCGTTAGAGCACGCCAGCTGGCCCTGGATGGCTCGATCCCCTTCAGTCTGAAACAGGGATTTCTGAATGCTGAAACCTTGGCCTGTTGCGTCTCACTGGTTGTTATGGGACTGAAAAAAAAGAATAATTTAGATTTTGTGTTGAAATCGCTACGTAAAAGTAACCTAAAAATGTATTAAATCTATATCAACTGGCTTTATTTGATGACACAGATTTTTATGGTTGCCATACAGTTGGTTCTAATATTGCAACTAACATGTTGGCTAGTATTATTGGTATTAGTAGTCTGCTTAATATCTACTAGTACTTTATTTTGATGCTCTCAAACAGGTTTTATTCTAACTAATGTCAACCATGGAAGACTTTGAGGACAACAAATCGAATACACTTTATTGAACATGTACACATGAACGATATAACTGCAGGTTAACTGTTTATACTATCACTTTAACTGTTAAAAGCTATTAGTTACTAGTTAATTAGTTCAAGTTATTATTAAATACTAAAGTTATGGTAACTAATAACCTTAACCTTTCTGATTTTGATTGAAATACAATAATGTGCACTTTTTGTAAAGCTGCTATGAAACAAAAATAAATGTGAAAAGCGCTATATAAATATACTTGAATTGAATTGAATGGAATAACCTAGTAGGTACAAAAGCATTTTCTACTAACCCTTACTTAACTGTCTAATGTTACTTAGAGGGTTTTTTTCAGTTGCTAACAAGCGTTTGTACAACCAGTTGTCACATTTTCAAAATTCTAAACACAATTAGCACAGCATCGGTCTTTTGTGGCCATACCATTCACACATTTCATGTTGTTTTCACTCAATATGCAGTCAGTGAACACATTTCCACAATGCTTACAATTTCTTAACAGACAAGCTATACCTCCCAACAGATACAGTATAAAACCATCTGCTTCTGCAATCATATCAGTTCAAGAACAATATTAATATCAAAAATATATCTCAGCTGACAATAAACAAACAATTGAATAATTGACACACAGCTGAATTATGTTGGGTAAACTGGGCTAACCACTGGGTTTTTGCTGTTGTTTTTTTTTTTTTTTTTAAGAATGCTTTAGTGTGTTTCATGGCTACTTTATTCATTGTAAGCAATACTGTAAAACTTTTTCTGTTCTATCATACCGTGTTTCTACTGTACCTCTTGTAGTAAACAGTAAAGTAAAAAATGCATTCGCTTTTTACTGGAATGCTTTTGAATGTGAGCATAACCGGACATGAGGACATACAGTTCCCAACCAAAATATTTAGTGTCAAATGGTGGATTGCATTGGCGCCAATAGCCTAAGTGTGCCGACATATAGCACCATGCTCACTGTGACCCGAGTTAGATTCCTGGATCGAGGTCCTTTGCCAACCCTTCCCCTCTTTTTGCTCCCAATACTTTCCTGTCTGTAATTTATACTATCCTATCACAATTAAAGGTGAAAACCCCCTAACAAAAATGGTGGATTGCATGTTTTGCATGTAAAAACCTGTAAAATTGAAACATAAAAGTCTCTGCAGCTTTTGTAATGTCAACAATAGCCAGTATTTTGAAACCTGGAGTACTTTGATTGACTGCATGTACCTTGTGAAGTGAAAACAAGTGTTATTCTTTGACAGAATCACTTCATTTTGAATCAGAATTCCAGTGTTTCGGTAAAGTTTGTTGGTGAAGAGAAATGTGTGCTCTATTTTGAAATCAAGAGTTAGTATATATTTAATCAAATGTATTTTAGAGATGAACATTTTAAATTTGGCCACTTGTGTTTTGTAGGTGTGAGTCTGTGTTAAGAGTTTAGACAAAGTATCTGAAGTATGGGTAAGTGTCACGAGCAATGAAGAGGTGAACTCAAATGCAAAAAAGCAAAGTCTTTATTTAAGGAGCGGGTCTCAGGAAAAGTAACAAAACCAAGGTAACCCAGTTGGGTGAACGCTGAGGGTGCGTCAAGGACAAAACCCAGAACAACGGGGAATAAATAGGGGAAAAAGGGAATAAAAGGCAGGTGGAAAGAATTAGCAGAAATGACCGGTGCTCCTGTGACTGCAAATAAAACAGGTAAAAAGAGATCATCTGTAATGCAAGGTAGGAGAAGAGAGCAAGAACGCGAGGTACGGTGACAGTAAGCACTTGTTAAAGATTGAAAAAAAAAACTGTAATTTTTTACTTATTTTGTAATGTTTTTTTAACGTTTTTATGGTGTCTCTGAGAGAAATATCTAAATTTATAACATTAGTTTTACAATGTTATCTGAATTTTGGTCATTTTATTTTTAGGTGATACACATTTGCATGCTTACTATGATTAAGTGTAGCTTTGGGAATGTTTCGCTGTAGATGGCAACATGTAACATGATTCTAATTGTAGCAGCACTAACCAGCAGATGAGTTTCACAGGTCTTATGTCTTTGGCTCGACGGTGGGTCATGTCTCTGATCAGATTGATGGATGATTTGGAATGAAGGGGCAATAGGTTGTGACAGCGTGGCTCGATTGAGTGTCCCCCACAGGGTGAGGGGAAACTTTAGTGAAAAAAACAAGGCAACTGAGTGACAGGTATGGCCCAGACGCTGTCTGAGAGGTGACTCTGGGATTGTGCTTGAAAGGAAGTGCAAATCTCATCCACCTTGTTTAAGACAGTGACAGCTGTTAACTCGCTCAGCTCAGACTTGCAGCAAAGAAGGATTTTGTTCAAGAAGCTTGAGACATGAAAAAGCAAAACAGAACACATACATATATTAGAACATGAAAATTGGGAAAAAGCAACATCACTTTGATTGCAAGTGCTTGAACATTAATAGTAATCTATAGAAAACAAGCATATGTAGATGTATTTCTTGAGCCTTACTGGGAATTTCCACTTGTTATGATTTAAAAACCCAGGTACAGTAAAGCTGAAATAAATACCGTCTGCAAAAATGCATGACGTTAGATAGATAGAGTGAAAAAGACAGCAAGAAACATTTAGTGGACATGATATACATCAGTATTTCTCATCCACTTTTATGTGCGAGTCTTTCAGGTTTGACTTTATATGTCTGTAAAATAAGATTCCTTTAAGAATGTTGAGGAACACTGAAAAGAGAGAAACCCTAAGTATATTCCCACCATATTTGCGAATATATTCTTTATGAGACCAGATAAAAGTGTTGAACAATGGTATTGTACAATGAGAACAGTAGCTAAGATTTGATAGAAACTTGGTTAATGTTAAATACAGAACAGAACATGATGTCTCAAAAACCTACTGTAGGATCTAAATAGACATGATCCTTTTCCAACGGGGGGTGGGGGGGTGGGGTGGGGGGGGTTTATGGGGGGATAGG
Source organism: Danio aesculapii (assembly GCF_903798145.1). Lineage (NCBI taxonomy): Eukaryota > Metazoa > Chordata > Actinopteri > Cypriniformes > Danionidae > Danio > Danio aesculapii. The sequence continues at coordinate 42,669,634 of NC_079441.1, read as the reverse complement.
AAAAAGCTGCAATGCACTTGGTAAAGTTAAAATAGAAAGACCTTGATTTGTGATGGACAGCTGGATAAGCTAATTTTTACTAAATGCTTGCCTGGGGCTAAGGCCTAGTTTTCATCAAAGTATAATCAACATCACCTAGAGCTTACAGGAACTAGTTTATTCTTAAAATCATTTCAGGGTTATGTTCATAAGACTGAAATATTTGCTGCAAACAATAAAAGAAGACTATCCAGGGGCTTTAAGTCATGTATGTGTGCTGGCTTGTGTCAAAGTCAACACAATGCCAACTTGATAATTAAATAAAAAGAATGATGCTATTATGTTTTCCATATTCATATAACCCTAAACCACAAGTCTGGAGAATATGCTGATATATCTCCTAGAAATTTCTAATTTGCAAGTGGGGAAAAATGAAAGGAAAATATTGAAATAAGAATGAATGATGTTCTTCCGTTTTTGCATTGCCTGGTTGATCCGTTTGTTGGAGCTTGTTATCATTTTCCTTGTATGCCCTCAGAAGTGGTCTCGGGGTATCATGCTTCTTGTGATCAGATTAGTGGGTGACACATGGCCGTGGGGTTGGGGAGACTCCATGCCATCCAGTAGACGAAACCCCATTGGGCTCAATCCTATTTACTGGATATCACCATAGCAGCAGGAGTCCTCCGTATGGTGGCAAAGATTCCCATTTGAGCTCAGCAGCCTGTTTCCTTTCCATTAGCTGCTGCAGCACAGCCCCATTCAATTATATCCGCTATACCTGCCAATGTCCTGCACTCATTGCCAACTGTCCAAAGTAGATCTTACTTTTACTTGCTTAGTTTTATTAAAATGCAGGGACAGTACTCAGAATATACAGTAAACCGTGGAGTGGAAGTGCTTAGCTTGACTGACAAAGTTAAACTAGATTAAAGGGATCAAGCCGTGAATTAAAACGTTGTCATTATTTACTCACACTCATGTCGATCCAACCTGAATGACTTTCTTTTTTTCTGTGGAAAGAAAAGGAAGATGTTTTTAAAGGATGTTTTTTTACACATACAGTCGTGGCTGGATTAACATAAAGTCTAGGTGGGGCTGAAGCCCCAGGGGTCGCAAGAGGAGGGGGGCCCTTGATTGGCTGATGAATTAATTTGCGTCATGACATGGGAAATGCTTCTTTGCATTATGCTTTTGCATGTCGATAATAGAAGTATTCCTATCAGCTGGCTGCTGTACAAAAACAGTGACGCCACTAAACTGTGGCTCAGAGTGGCTGTAGCTCAATCAAGCCTCATTCACACTACAAGCGACTCACAACGGCAAAGCGACAAGCGATCATTCATTTCAACGGAGAGTGAATGACTTCCAGCAACCTCCATCTACGTGAGTAACAGCGACTATTGGTCACCTGGTGGGTGTGTCGAATGACGCGACAAAGTTGATAATCAACTTTATGCAAATGAAGAGCAACTTTCTTGAGCGACAGCCAATAGGAGCACCAGTAGAGCTCAAGTGGTCCTATCCCAACTCGCTCAGAGGCTGGTTGTATTTGTACTGTATAGACCTACACAGACCTGCGTTTGCAGTAGGTCACCACACAAAGCGACAGGCAGCTACAAAGTCGCTGCTAGTGTGAATGAGGCATCGGAGTTTTAAATAGCCCTATTTAGTCCCCAGTAAGGATGAATAGATGTCCCGTTTTTTTGTTTTTTTTTTTTCAAGAAAAGTCCCTTGTTTCCCAGGAAATTTCTTTATTTCAGCTCTACCTCAAGAACGGTCCAGCCAAAGGTAGGCTAACCAAGTGTGTTGTAGACCAAAAAATAAAATTCATTCAAACAGTACATTACTAATGTGCAGTGAGAGAGCTCAGGATAGGCGGAATCATGCAGAATGGAAACATATTTTTAAATAAAAAAATTATTGCACAAACCGTCAGGAACATACATACAACACAATATTAATGGTCAGCATAAAAACTAATATAAAAATGGTAAAAAATAAACATGTAAAAAATAATGTAAATAAAAACAAATTATAATAATTATTAGTATTATTATTTAAATTTAAATACACAAAGCATAGTGTACAGTATATCTACATCCAATCATTTTAAGAATTAACACGGGAATCAAAAATCTATTATAATAATTGATACATATTTTAGTTAATGTGGGAGATGACTTAGCAAATTTCTGTTTGTGTATGTCAAATTTTGGCAATAAAATAAAGAGATTAATAATATATTCAAGACATTTGTTGGATTTGTTTTCATAATAAAAAATTATATATTTTAATGTCAAATAATAACTACGTTTTGTCATTTTAAAAATGAATTTAGCTAGATCCTTCTAGAAACTGTTTACAATGTTACATTCAATAAAATGGAAATATGTACATAACTGAAGCGCTGTCTTAGCTGCCGCTGTGCGTCCGCACAACCCTGACCTCTCATAACCGAGTCTGTGTGCGACTAGATCAAATAGCCTACACAGACTGTTATCAAAATGTCTATCGCTTTAGAGTATCTATCTCAAGAAAATACATGGTTTAAGGCTAACTAAAACAGAAAGCAATCAGAATTTCCCCTTTTATAAAAATGATAAGTAATAATCTGGAGCAATGAAATGTTGGTGCTGGATTTCATCAGTATATCTGAGGAAAAAAAAAAAAGAACATGCTAACCTTCTGTAACTGATTGATTCAAGAAGGGAAATTAGAAGCATGGATATTGTAGGGATTTGTGCTCAGCTAAAGTTTAAAGTAAACCCTAGATAACCCTATTTAAAATATTTATTGTAAAACACTCATTTAGGAAGTATTGCAAATCTGTGTTATTTGTTTTACCATTTTTAAAGTTAAAATTAATTTTGTATGCTTGTACAGCTACTTTTTGTAAAATAGAAATAATATTTAATAATCAAATATTAATCAAGTGGAAAATTAGGTTATATAATAATATAAATTAGCAAATGAATAATATTATTAATAATAATAGCAAAAAAAGCTACTTTTGTGAGGCGATGGAATAAATGGGTTTGCTATAGCCTCAGGGCCCAAAATGTTCTTGATTCAGCCCTCCAAGCAATAAAAAGTGAATGGCTTTTAAAACAACGTTCAGTTGGATGCTTTGACTTTCATTGTGTTGATCTGTTTCTTCTGTTGAGGTTTTGAACATCATGAAGTTGAGTAAGGCCTTGTTTACATCTAATATTAAGAAGAAATTTGTCAATAAAATCACAAAGAGGTGTAAACTGGGTCTGAACATTTTGAGCTTGTCAGTTTTGACACTTCCAGCAGAAATTGAAAACACTTCAGACAGCATAACTCTTCTTGTAAAAACTCATGTGCCAAGTAATGTCAAGTTGGTTTTTAGTGTTATTTTGACCATAAGTTAATATACAGAACAACATATAAAAAAATATATATATATATACAGTGCTCAGCATATATGAGTACACCCCATTTTGAAAAAAAATATTTTTATCCCTTTCTCAGTGAATATGGGTAATATACATTGGTGTATTTGAACAAAACAGATTTATTAAACAGATATATTTATTAAAGTAATTTTTAGTATGAAAATTATTATATTTAAAATAATATTCTACCAAACATATTTAGAAATGGAAAGATAATGCATTTAAGTGAAGTTTCACAAACTAATTTCGAGAGGAGCATGTGATATGATTGACTGCAGCTGGCCACTCATCTACATTCACTAGTTAGCCAATCAGATTAACCCCAACTCACTATAAGTAGCCTAGCTAGAACTACTCTCTTATCTTCGTTTTCCCAAGAAACCCCCCATCCACCCCTTCTCCTCCTTTCTTCCCTTACCACGGGGAGCTCTCGAGAACCACCTGATCTCGTACTCCCCTCATATGCTCTATGGACCAGACGGGAACCCTGGGCTTACCTTTCTCCGAGCTCAGGGTTCTCTCCCGGGACAGCATGCCAAACCTGCTAACATTGTCAAACAATATCTAAGTGTGAACTCTTGAAATTCATGCAAAATATTGCCAAAGAAATGACAAACTACAACGTTTCAACAAAGTTTTATATATTTTTTGCTTCTTTTGTTTTTTGCTATTTTTCAAAATGTTATTTAATATTTTTCCTTAACATATTCATTTGGGCTACTAATTTTTGAACCATTGTAAGTTATTTTGTTAGAATAGCTCCAGATTTAGCTTCAGTGTTGACTAAACTAATGTATATGCACAAATATAATTTTGTAAAGCATCCTATGGAAAATATTAATTTAAATGAGAGATTTGTGAGAGGTGTACTCACAGATGCTGAGCACTGTAGATATCAAGACAGATAACAACAGAAACAAAACAAACTGAATATCAATACAAAGCATAAAGATTCCTACAGTTCTAGGACAAAATGTGTGGTCTTTGATTATTGGCAGGCAGCCAGTGGTTGGCTGTTATGATCATTTTTTTCCTTTAAAGAAATCCTGGTGCTTAAAAACAAGTGTTATGTGTTTATTATTATCAATAATAATAATAATAATAATAATATAGGCATTTCATGAGCAAAATGAACATGATCTCTGTTATTTAGGTATTATTTCAGTGGGATCATATTTGTACAATCATAAAGGATTTTTTTAATCTCACAATGTAAGCCTGGCTTAATGCAGTAGATGTGAAACTGCATAAAAATTGACCATATAATAATAAACCCCATGTAAACAGTGGTTGGATAGCACTAATAAATAGCACAACATTTGTAATTTGTAAAAATGTAAAAAAAAAAATCATTGTATTTGTGTGTGTAGGTCCAGTCCTGTTGTATTGAGGATTCAAATGGCATGTAGAAAGAAACTGTTGCAGAATCTGGCTGTGCAGGAACAAATCCATTATTGCAGGAGACCTGTGTGTGTGTGTGTGTGTGTGTGTGTGTGTGTGTGTGTGTGTGTGTGTGTGCGTGTGCGTGTGCGTGTGCGTGTGCGTGTGCGTGTTTGTGTGTGTGTGTGTGTGCGTGTGTGTGTGTGTGTGTGTGTGTGTGTGTGTGTGTGTGTGTGCGCGTTTGGTCATAATACTAGTTGCTCAGAGGATGCAGTGTGTTGTGTAACTGTCTATGGTGGACTGAAGAGAGACCTTGATGATCTTCTCAGCTGCTTTAAGCTGTTCACTATACCCAGAAGAGTCACAAAAAGACTACCTTTACCTACTGACCCCATTTTTAAACAGTAAGGGACATGTAACTGAAGCATGCTAGCCAGAAAGGATTTTAACTTTGCCATCAGAAATTGTAAGTTTTGTCTGAAGGCGAAAAAAGTTAAAAATCACAGTGTTCTCTTAGGGGTCACCAGACCACAGTGTTTGAGTTAATCAAAGCAAAAACAAAAAGCTGCTGCTCTCAATATTACTTTCCGATGTCCCGTTTTCTGTGGTAATTTGTAAATTGTACAAGCTTATTTTGCAACATTACATTGAGAGATCAGAAAAAATCCCATGCATATGCTTACTCCCTCTTTTCAGAATCAAAAGTGGACAAAACATTATACAGGAGGTATAAATAGAAATGTGTCTCCCTATGTTTCAATTGACCAAAACATTTGCAATACAGTGCTCCCTCGCTATAATGCGGTGCACTTTTTGTGGCCTTGCAGTTTTGCGGATTATTTTCATGTAATTTGACATGCTTTTTTTTCTACAGTTCAATGTGTTCTGCATCCTCAATAGTGCATTGTGTTCTGCGTCCTGATTGGCTGTAGATCATTGTACAGTACAGCATGCGTTCAGCTTGCCAAATTGACATAAATCTTTGATCGCTTGCAGTGTGACTCTGAAGTGCTGGACTGTATGTTTGCAAGTTTTCTTCCCACAATGTTGACGAAACGTTCTGCACTGTCAAAATCACCTGCGGTAGTACCCAAAAGTCAGAGGAAGATGCTAACCATTGCACAAAAAGTTCTGGACATGCTAAATGAAGGTAGAAGTTAGGTGGCTGTAAGACACCATTACGGAATAAATAAATAAAGATCAAATGGTTTTGATCTTTGGTTTCATTTTTTAATACTGGACTTATTTTTCCACTAAGGTTTGAACTTTGAGAGTATTTAAACAAGAGAGAAAAGTGTGAAAATGGTAATGCCTGTCTGAGAAAAGTGTATAAAGTGTTTAGTGAGGGGTTTTACAGCATTTAAACATCTATAATAATTGTGAAAAATAATGTGGACTAATTCACAAATTTCTCCTATTGCAGGTTATTTTTAGTATGTAATTCCTGCGAATAACGAGGGACCACTGTACCTAATTTTTACTAGATATCTATAATATGACAGACAAACCACTTTTTTCGGCTTAAAAATATTCCACATTCGAAATGTGCCACAGGTTTCCTCTGAGACAGAAGCCGACTGGCCATAGGGAGCACCGGGACATTTCCCTGTGGCCTGACGGTCAATCTGGCCTCCCATCATGACTGTGGACGCCCCCCCTCTCTCTCTTCAGTTACCGATAGCACCAAACCCCCCCACCCCGCGCTTCACTTTCTTGATCGCATCAGTTGCATCCTGAATATCAATGACTTTTCCTGGGTAAAAATGCTGTCCCAGTCCGCCCCTGCTCTGAGGGTTGAGTTTAGGTAGGGTTAGGTGATATAATAAGTGTTTTCAAACTATAAAATACATAATGCCAATGGAGAGTCCTCATAAACCATCAAAACAAATACAGTTAAAGTCAAAACTATAAGCCCCCCTTAGAATTTTTTTTTCTTATCAAATATTTCCCAAAAGATGAGAGCAAGGAAATTTTCAGTTTGTCTGATAATATTTTTTTCTTCTGGAGAAAGTCTTATTTGTTTTATTTAGGCTAGAATAAAAACAGTTTTTAATTTTTTAAAATCCATTTTTAAGGTCAATATTATTAACCTATATTTTTATTATATAAGCTATTTTTTTGGATAGTCTACAGAACAAACCATCAATATACAGTAACTTGCCTAATTACCCTAACCTGCCTAGTTAACCTAATTAACCTACAGTAGTTAAGTCTTTAAATGTCACTTTAAGCTGTATAGAAGTGTCTTGAAAAAAATATCTAGTCAAATATTATGTACTGTCATCATGGCAAAGATAAAATAAATCAGTTATTAGAAATGAGTTATTAAAACTATTATGTTTAGAAATGTGTTGAAGAAAATCTTTTCTCCATTAAAATGAAATTAGGGAAAAAAGTAAACAGGGGGGACTAATAACTCTAGGGGGTTAATAATTCTGACTTCAACTGTATATGTGTTTTTGTGTACGCTGTCATTCCGGAGACAAAGGAAGTTCTTTGTGTTCTTTCAAAGAATTCTCCATTGCTTAAATGACACCGCCAAAATGGTTCCTTATTAGCATATATGCCTGAGAGTGAAACTGTCATCCAGCTGCACCAGCAATTAGCCAGTTTCATCATAAAGACCCGTATCAGCAGAAAAAAGTAATCATTTGCAGTAATGTGAAAGGCTTTCCTCATGATTTCCTTATTAAATTATTCATAGGCCTTCCTCTTGCTTGTATATTTTCCATTTAGAATGACAAGGTTCATTATGAAGATGAAACTCTTGGCATTTTTTGGGGGGTAACACATCTTACAGGGGACTTTTCAGATTTTCTGGAACAAAAATGACATACTCGAGTCATGGACCACAAGTGAGAAAAAAGTGAGTATCAAGGATGGAAGAACTTTCTTTAAAAGAAAGTAAGATTAAGAGGCAAGAGTGAGAAAAACAAGACTGTTTGTTTGCTTTGTTCACAGTGGATCCGTGACTCGTCTGATGTGACATGACCTGATAAAGAGCAAGGACCCCGTGTTTCCAGAATCACCTAAAGTAGAAAGGCGGCACCCCACTCGCAAGCATATCTGTGGAGAATCTCTTAAAGAAAATAAAGCGAGTTCTCTCTGATGAGCACCTCCAGCTGATAAGGTGTCAGATGTACCACTCCATTACTGTGACTGAGGTTGTTCTGTTTTTCTTTCATTTGAACTCCCGCCGCAAAAGAGTGAGTAATCAGCTCCTCTCCGTGCTCTGAGCCGAGACCCCTGCCAGGTCTCTGATCCACCAACAGATATCAGTGTCTCGTAATGGATTAAAATAGGGTTAGACAAAATGGATATTATATCAAAGAGTGCATGTGTCTGGCTGCTTCCTCTGTTTCTGCAGCGAATACATGATCAAAACAACAGACACCGAGTAATAATAGTTCTGAAGTGTGTCGAAATCCAAAGCCTGGTGGAACGTGTTTGAATCGGCTGCGCATTGGCATGGGTGTCTGGTTTTGTTTACCCAACTGTGCCCTTGTAAGACCATGCAATTGATATTGGCAGTCATTTGTTTGCTGCGAATGAATGGCGAAACAACAAAAGACATGTTCGTCTTTGGCTTTTTAGCATATTAAATGGTGGCTTCAGTCTAGCAGTTTCTAATGTGTTGCTACTGTCGTATAATCTCCGGCGGAAAGTTAATAAGACAAACTGTATAAATCCTGCCATGGAATCCTCCCAAGAAGCCTCGACAGGCTCTCTTTAGATGTAAAAATTTGAGTTGATACTTGCAATTGTGATACGAAAAGGCAAAGAAAGACGTTTTCCTTATGTGACGGCTAATTTGTGCCTCCAAGAAAGCTGATTAAAAACTGACATGGATCTGATTGCTCTGCCATCCTGAGGTATCACTGCCAACGCAGTCGTTCTCCTTCTTTTGCTTTTTTCTTCTTTTTTTTTATTCACACCCCCACCCCCTCATTCGTTACATCGCTCTCTCTCTCTCTCACACACACTCTTCTTTAAACCAGCCTTGGCTGAAGCGACCGTGTGAGCAGTGAATCCATTACCCAAGCGACAGCTCAATTCAATTATTAGACGGGCTAATAATCTGACTGAATTGATTGTTCACTATATCCCCAGCCAAACGGCTGATGGAGAGAGGATCATGTTTGAGATTTCTTGCCGTAAAGACTGGAGTAGATAGAGTGCATGCAGAATATGACCAGGAGCTGCTCTTAATGAACACAATCTACACTTCCTCAGTCTGGGAGTGTGGAACACCAATTCATAAATACGCCTAAGGAAATCAATTTTTTGAGAACAATCAGTATTGTCTTCCTTTATTATAACGCTGCTGCAAAAAAAAACAAACAAAAAAAAACATCGAACAGAGGCAAGGAAATTATTTTCATCTCATTAAACTCTCAATCTAAACTGAGTGTTTTGCATCTCTCTTGATAGATTTCAAATGGGATTCTGAACAGTGATATTAACGTGGTTTTATTTTTTTTTCTGCATGATCCAAACTCACAGGAAAATAAACTTTTTTGTTTCAACCCTAAGTCATAAATGGAAAAGAAGTGGGTCAAACTGCAGTTTTGGTAGACTACCAATTTCAATCAACAAAGCACAATGGTGAGAGTAGACATTCCAATTAGCAGGGCAGTAATGGATACCATAATTATAGACCTAACCTACAATTAAGCTCTGACATGATGACCAGAGTAATGGTCTTACAGCATAATGACCTATTTCCAAAATGAGTTTTGTTGAGGGTTGCGTTGTTCTCCATTGTGATTTTTCTCTGTGCAACACCACAGTCATTGAAAAATGGCGTATTGCTTTGAAACTGGAGAGGGCTGCAGAAAGGGTAAGAAATTACGTTTTTCATTAAGGAGTAATATTTGCCCCCTGGTACTGAATTACACGGATGTGGTTTTTTCCTCCTGTGTGTAAGGTCAAGTTTTTTAATGCAAAATTACCTCAATCAATCAGAATGCTTAAAACTTTTAACATTAAAATGTTAAAATAATTTTAACTCTGAACTTTTTTCAGAAACTCATTAAAAGTCAGCATTTCAAAATAATGACAAATCATTATATTTGATTATTATTATTGTTGGCAGCACGGTGGCACAGTGGGTAGCACAATCGTCTCACAGCAAGAAGGTTGCTGGTTCGAGCCCCAGCCGGGTCAGTTGGCACTTCTGTGTGGAGTTTGCATGTTTTCCCCGTGCTTGTGTGGGTTTCCTCAGGGTGCTCTGGTCTCCCGTCACAAGTCCAAAAACATGTGGTATAGGTGAATTGGGTAAGCTAAAATTGTCCGTAGTGTATGTGTGTGTATGGATGTTTTCCAGTAATGGGTTGCAGCAGGAAGGGCATCCGCTGCAAAAAACATATGCTGGATTGGTTGGTTGTTCATTTTATTAAAGCCGATGACATGATTACTTTGTTAATAAAAAAAAAAGTATTAACACAATAAATCCAACTATCTTTGTTAAAAAAAAAAATAATAATAATAAAAATAATTAAAGCTGCAAGCAGCGATGATAGGGACCTCGCACACGGGCTCACCGCCGCCCGGCGGCTGTAGGACGACAGAGAACCGCGAACAATAATAATTTAGGCCGATACATAAAAAAAAATTGGAGAAAATTACAGATTTATGCCAAACTTGCTCCCGTCAGCAGGTGGCGCTATGACTGTGACTCAATATTGGCATGTAGATGTCTTGAGGAGAGGATTTTAATCAACCATGTGAATTTTCAGGCAGATCGGACATTGTTTGGCTGAGTTATAGGCAATTTTACTGTTGCCACCAGGTGGCGCTATGACTGTGACTCAATATTGGCATGTAGATGTCTTCAGGAGAGCAATCTTATCAACCATGTGAAGTTTTAGGCAGATCGGATATTGTTTGGCTGAGTTATAGGCAATTTTATGTTTGCCAGCAGGTGGCGCTATAACTTCATCGAGTTATTGGCATGTAAACATGTTCAGGTCAGGACACTTATCAAATGTGTGAACTTTGAGGCAGATCGGATCATGCATGCCTGAGTTATAGGCAATTTTAAGTTTGCCAGCAGGTGGCGCTATAACTGTATCGGAATATTGGCATGTAAACATGTTCAGGTCAGGACTCTTATCAAATGTGTGAGTTTTGAGGCAGATCGGATCATGCATGCCTGAGTTATAAGAACTTGATGTTTCGTGGCGAATCATCAAAGTTTGCGAGTCCGCCACGGACACGCCCATCGACGAAAACTCTAGACCTTCACAATATATCATCGATCCTGCTTTCAGATGACACCACTCAAATTTGGTGCTGATATCATGAAATTTGTGGGAGGAGTTTGTTTCACTGTAAATCATGTCATTTCCTGTAGCCAGCAGGTGGCGCTATAACTATATCGGGATATTGGCATGTAAACGTGTTCAAGTCAGGACGGTTATCAAACGTGTTAAATTTGAGGCAGATCGGATAATGCATGCCAGAGTTATAAGGACTTGATGTTTTGTGGCGAGTCGTCAAAATTTACGAGGCCGCCACGGACACGCCCATCGACGAAAACTCTAAAGCTTCGCAATTTAACATCGCCAAGGCCTTTAGATGACATAACCCAAATTTGGTGTCGATCGGATGAAATCCCTAGGAGGAGTTCGTTAAAGTACAACGCCTGGAAATGGCAAAAACGCCACTTTTTCGCCGCAGGAAGCTATAAATATCCGACTTCCTGTTGGGTTTGAGATATCGCTCCTTGAGACTTTTTTGTAGGTCTTGGCATGTTTGAGGTGTGTGCCAATTTTCGTGCATGTGCGTGATTCGTGTGTCGGGGGCTTGTCCGTATCAATTTTCTAGGTGGCGCTGTCGAGTCATTTTGCCACGCCCACTTTCGAGACCCATATCAGCCGACCATTTACGCCGCGTTTGATGTGTGTGCAAAGTTTCGTGAGTTTTCGAGCACGTTTAGACCCTCAAAAGTGCCCCGATTAGGGGCGGAATAATAATAATAATAATAATAATTAAAGCTGCAAGCAGCGATGAAAGGGACCTCGCACACGGGCTCACCGCCGCCCGGTGGCGTTAGGACGACAGAGAACCGCGAACAATAATAATTTAAGCCGATACATAAAAAAATCTGAGAAAATCAAGGATTTATGCCATACTAGCTCCTGTCAGCAGGTGGCGCTATGACTGTGACTCAAGATTGGCATGTAGATGTCTTCAGTAGTGGAAACTCATCAAACATGTGAAGTTTCAGCTTGATCGGACATTGTGTGGATGAGTTATAAGCCAAACTACCTACTGTCAGCAGGTGGCGCTATGACTGTGACTCAATATTGGCATGTAGATGTGTTCAGGAGATGAGTCTTAACAACCATGTGAAGTTTCGGGCAGATCGGACATTGTTTGGCTGAGTTATAGGCAATTTTATTGTTGACAGCAGGTGGCGCTATAACTGTGACTCAATATTGGCATGAAGTTGTCTTCAGGAGTGGATTTTAATCAACCATGTGAATTTTCAGGCCGATCGGACATTGTGTGGCTGAGTTAGAGGCAATTTTACTTTTCCCAGCAGGTGGCGCTATAACTTTAACTGGATATTGATATGTAAACATGTTCAGGTCAGGACGGTTATCAATTGTGTGAATTTTGAGGCAGATCGGATCATGTATGCCTGAGTTATAATAACTTCCTGTTTTGTGGCGAATCGTCAAAGTTTGCGAGGCCGCCACGGACACGCCCATCGAGTAAAACTCTAAAGCTTCGCAATTTAACATCGCCAAGGGCTGTAGATGACAAAACCCAATTTTGGTGTCGATCGGATGAAATCCCTAGGAGGAGTTCGCTAAAGTACAACGCCTGGAAATGGCAAAAACGCCACTTTTTCGCCGCAGGAAGCTAAAAATATCCGACTTCCTGTTGGGTTTGAGATTTCGCTCCAAGAGACTTTTTCGTAGGTTTTGGCATGTTTGACGTGTGTGCCAAGTTTCGTGCGTGTGCGAGATTCGTAGCTCGGGGGCCTGTCCGTTTAATTTTTATAGGTGGCGCCAGCAGGTGGCGCTATAACTGTATCGGGATATTGGCATGTAAGCGTGTTCAGGTCAGGAAGGTGATCAAATGTGTGAGTTTTGAGGCTGATCGGATCATGCATGCCTGAGTTATAACAACTTCCTGTTTCGTGGCGAACCATCAAAGTTTGCGAGGCCGCCACGGACACACCCATCGACGAAAACTGTGGAACTTCACAATATATCATCGCTAGAGTGTTCAGAGGACACCTCTCAAATTTGGTGCTGATATGACCAAATTTGTGGGAGAAGTTTGTTACAATGTAAAATCATGTCATTTCCTGTAGCCAGCAGGTGGCGCTATAACTGTATCGGGATATTGGCATGTAAACGTGTTCAGGTCAGGACGGTTATCAAACGTGTGAATTTTGAGGCTGATCGGATAATGCATGCCTGAGTTATAACAACTTGATGTTTCGTGGCGAGTCGTCAAAGTTTGCGAGGCCGCCACGGACACGCCCATCGACGAAAACTCTAAAGCTTCGCAATTTAACATCGCCAAGGCCTTTAGATGACATAACCCAATTTTGGTGTCGATCGGATCAAATCCCTAGGAGGAGTTCGTTAAAATACAACGCCTGGAAATGGCAAAAACGCCACTTTTTCGCCGAAGGAAGCTGTAAATATCCGACTTCCTGTTGGGTTTGAGATATCGCTCCTTGAGACTTTTTCGTAGGTCTTGGCATGTTTGAGGTGTGTGCCAATTTTCGTGCATGTGCGTGATTCGTGTGTCGGGGGCTCGTCCGTATCAATTTTCTAGGTGGCGCTGTCGAGTCATTTTGCCACGCCCACTTCCGAGACCCATATCAGCCGACCATTTACGCCGCGTTTGATGTGTGTGCAAAGTTTCGTGACTTTTCGAGCACGTTTAGACCCTCAAAAGTGCCCCGATTAGGGGCGGAATAATAATAATAATAATAATTAAAGCTGCAAGCAGCGATGATAGGGACCTCGCACACGGGCTCACCGCCGCCCGGCGGCCGTAGGACGACAGAGAACCGCGAACAATAATAGTTTAGGCCGATATATAAAAAAATCTGAGAAAATCACAGATTTATGCCAAACTTGCTCCCGTCAGCAGGTGGCGCTATGACTGTGACTCAATATTTTCATGTAGATGTCTTCAGGAGTGGAATTTTATCAACCATGTGAATTTTCAGGCAGATCGGACTTTGTTTGGCTGAGTTATAGGCAATTTTACTGTTGCCACCAGGCGGCGCTATGACTGTGACTCAATATTGGCATGTAGATGTCTTCAGGAGAGCAATCTTATCAACCATGTGAAGTTTTAGGCAGATCGGATATTGTTTGGCTGAGTTATAGGCAATTTTAAGTTTGCCAGCAGGTGGCGCTATAACTTTATCGAGTTATTGGCATGTAAACATGTTCAGGTCAGGACACTTATCAAATGTGTGAGTTTTGAGGCAGATCGGATCATGCATGCCTGAGTTATAACAACTTGATGTTTGGTGGCGAATCATCAAAGTTTGCGAGTCCGCCACGGACACGCCCATCGACGAAAACTCTAGACCTTCACAATATATCATCGATACTGCTTTCAGATGACACCAGTCAAATTTGGTGCTGATATGATGAAATTTATGGGAGGAGTTTGTTTCGCTGTAAATCATGTCAATTTTACTGTTCCCAGCAGGTGGCGCTATAACTTTAACTGGATATTGATATGTAAACATGTTCAGGTCAGGACGGTTATCAATTGTGTGAATTTTGAGGCAGATCGGATCATGCATGCCTGAGTTATAATGACTTCCTGTTTTGTGGCGAATCGTCAAAGTTTGCGAGGCCGCCACGGACACACCCATCGACGAAAACTCTAAAGCTTCGCAATTTAACATCGCCAAGGCCTTTAGATGACAAAACCCAATTTTGGTGTCGATCGGATGAAATCCCTAGGAGGAGTTCGTTAAAGTACAAAGCCTGGAAATGGCAAAAACGCCACTCTTTCGCCGCAGGAAGCTAAAAATATACGACTTCCTGTTGGGGTTGAGGTTTCGCTCCAAGAGACTTTTTTGTAGATTTTGGCATGTTTGACGTGTGTGCCAAGTTTCGTGGGTGTGCGAGATTCGTAGCTCGGGGGCCTGTCAGTTTAATTTTTATAGGTGGCGCCAGCAGGTGGCGCTATAACTGTATCGAGTTATTGGCATGTAAGCGTGTTCAGGTCAGGTTGGTGATTAAATGTGTGAGTTTTGAGGCTGATCGGATCATGCATGCCTGAGTTATAACAACTTCCTGTTTCGTGGCGAACCATCAAAGTTTGCGAGGCCGCCACGGACACACCCATCGACGAAAACTCTGGACCTTCACAATATATCATCGCTAGAGTGTTCAGAGGACACCTCTCAAATTTGGTGCTTATATGACCAAATTTGTGGGAGGAGTTTGTTACAATGTAAAATCATGTCATTTCCTGTAGCCAGCAGGTGGCGCTATAACTGTATCGGGATATTGGCATGTAAACGTGTTCAGGTCAGGACGGTTATCAAACGTGTGAATTTTGAGGCTGATCGGATAATGCATGCCTGAGTTATAACGACTTCCTGTTTCGTGGCGAGTCGTCAAAGTTTGCGAGGCCGCCACGGACACGCCCATCGACGAAAACTCTAAAGCTTCGCAATTTAACATCGCCAAGGCCTTTTGATGACATAACCCAATTTTGGTGTCGATCGGATGAAATCCCTAGGAGGAGTTCGTTGAAATACAACGCCTGGAAATGGCAAAAACGTCACTTTTTCGCCGCAGGAAGCTGTAAATATCCGACTTCCTGTTGGGTTTGAGATATCGCTCCTTGAGACTTTTTCGTAGGTCTTGGCATGTTTGAGGTGTGTGCCAATTTTCGTGCATGTGCGTGATTCGTGTGTCGGGGGCTTGTCCGTATCAATTTTCTAGGTGGCGCTGTCGAGTCATTTTGCCACGCCCACTTCCGAGACCCATATCAGCCGACCATTTACGCCGCGTTTGATGTGTGTGCAAAGTTTCGTGACTTTTCGAGCACGTTTAGACCCTCAAAAGTGCCCCGATTAGGGGCGGAATAATAATAATAATAATAATAATAAAAAACGGAGCAATTCCAATAGGGCCTTGCACCGTTTGGTGCTCGGTCCCTAATTAAAGCTGCAAGCAGCGATGATAGGGACCTCGCACCCGGGCTCACCGCCGCCCGGCGGCCGTAGGACGACAGAGAACCCGAACAATAATAATTTAGGCCGATACATAAAAAAATCTGAGAAAATCACAGATTTATGCCAAACTTGCTCCCGTCAGCAGGTGGCGCTATGACTGTGACTCAATATTTTCATGTAGATGTCTTCAGGAGAGGATTTTAATGAACCATGTGAATTTTCAGGCAGATCGGACATTGTTTGGCTGAGTTATAGGCAATTTTACTGTTGCCACCAGGTGGCGCTATGACTGTGACTCAATATTGGCATGTAGATGTCTTCAGGAGAGCAATCTTAACCATGTGAAGTTTTAGGCAGATCGGAAATTGTTTGGCTGAGTTATAGGCAATTTTAAGTTTGCCAGCAGGTGGCGCTATAACTGTATCGAGTTATTGGCATGTAAACATGTTCAGGTCAGGACACTTATGAAATGTGTGAGGTTTGAGGCAGATCGGATCATGCATGCCTGAGTTATAACAACTTGATGTTTCATGGCGAATCATCAAAGTTTGCGAGTCCGCCACGGACATGCCCATCGACGAAAACTCTAGACCTTCACAATATATCATCGATACTGCTTTCAGATGACACCACTCAAATTTGGTGCTGATATGATCAAATTTGTGGGAGGAGTTTGTTTCAATGTAAATCATGTCATTTCCTGTAGCCAGCAGGTGGCGCTATAGCTGTATCGGGATATTGGCATGTAATCGTGTTCAGGTCAGAACGGTTATCAAACGTGTGAATTTTGAGGCAGATCGGATAATGCATGCCTGAGTTATAACGACTTGATGTTTCGTGGCGAGTCGTCAAAATTTACGAGGCCGCCACGGACACGCCCATCGACGAAAACTCTAAAGCTTCGCAATTTAACATCGCCAAGGCCTTTAGATGACAAAACCCAAATTTGGTGTCGATCGGATCAAATCCCTAGGAGGAGTTCGTTAAAGTACAACGCCTGGAAATGGCAAAATCGCCACTTTTTCGCCGCAGGAAGCCATAAATATCCGACTTCCTGTTGGGTTTGAGATATCGCTCCTTGAGACTTTTTTGTAGGTCTTGGCATGTTTGAGGTGTGTGCCAATTTTCGTGCATGTGCGTGATTCGTGGCGCGGGGGCTTGTCCGTATCAATTTTCTAGGTGGCGCTGTCGAGTCATTTTGCCACGCCCACTTCCGAAACCTATAATAAACGTAAATTTTCGCCACTTCTGGGGCGTGTGCAAATTTTCGTGAGTTTTCGGGCATGTTTAGACCCTCAAAATCGCGATTCATTCGGGAGAAGAATAATAATAATAATAATAATAATAATAATTAAAGCTGCAAGCAGCGATGATAGGGACCTCGCACACGGGCTCACCGCCGCCCGGTGGCCGTAGGACGACAGAGAACCGCGAACAATAATAGTTTAGGCCGACATATAAAAAAATCTGAGAAAATCACAGATTCATGCCAAACTTGCTCCCATCAGCAGGTGGCGCTATGACTGTGACTCAATATTTTCATGTAGATGTCTTCAGGAGTGGAATTTTATCAACCATGTGAATTTTCAGGCAGATCGGACTTTGTTTGGCTGAGTTATAGGCAATTTTACTGTTGCCACCAGGTGGCGCTATGACTGTGACTCAATATTGGCATGTAGATGTCTTCAGGAGAGCAATCTTATCAACCATGTGAAGTTTTAGGTAGATCGGATATTGTTTGGCTGCGTTATAGGCAATTTTAAGTTTGCCAGCAGGTGGCGCTATAACTGTATCGAGTTATTGGCATGTAAACGTGTTCAGGTCAGGACGGTTATCAAACGTGTGAATTTTGAGGCAGATCGGATAATGCATGCCTGAGTTATAACAACTTGATGTTTCATGGCGAGTCGTCAAAATTTATGAGGCCGCCACGGACACGCCCATCGCCGAAAACTCTAAAGCTTCGCAATTTAACATCGCCAAGGCCTTTAGATGACATAACCCAAATTTGGTGTCGATCGGATCAAATCCCTAGGAGGAGTTCGTTAAAGTACAACGCCTGGAAATGGCAAAAACGCCACTTTTTCGCCGCAGGAAGCTGTAAATATCCGACTTCCTGTTGGGTTTGAGATATCGCTCCTTGAGACTTTTTTGTAGGTCTTGGCATGTTTGAGGTGTGTGGCAATTTTCGTGCATGTGCGTGATTCGTGGCTCGGGGGCTTGTCCGTATCAATTTTCTAGGTGGCGCTGTCGAGTCATTTTGCCACGCCCACTTCCGAAGCCTATAACAAACGTAAATTTTCGCCACTTCTGGGGCGTGTGCAAATTTTCGTGAGTTTTCGGGCATGTTTAGACCCTCAAAATCGCGATTCATTCGGGAGAAGAATAATAAGAATAATAATAATAATAATAATTAAAGCTGCAAGCAGCGATGATAGGGACCTCGCACACGGGCTCACCGCCGCCCGGTGGCAGTAGGACGACAGAGAACCGCGAACAATAATAGTTTAGGCCGATACATAAAAAAATCTGAGAAAATCACAGATTTATGCCAAACTTGCTCCCGTCAGCAGGTGGCGCTATGACTGTGACTCAATATTTATATGTAGATGTCTTCAGGAGTGGAATTTTATCAACCATGTGAATTTTCAGGCAGATCGAACTTTGTTTGGCTGAGTTATAAGAAATTTCATATTGCCTGCAGGTGGCGCTATGACTGTGACTCAATATTGGTATGTAGATGTCTTCAGGAGAGGATTTTAATCAACCATGTGAATTTTCAGGCAGATCGGACATTGTGTGGTTGAGTTATAAATCAAACTACATTCTGTCAGCAGGTGGCGCTATGACCGACTCAATATAGGTATGTAGATGTCTTCAGGAGAGGATTTTAATCCACCATGTGAATTTTCAGGCAGATCGGACATTGTTTGGCTGAGTTATATGTAATTTTACTGTTGCCACATGGTGGCGCTATGACTGTGACTCAATATTGGCATGTAGATGTCTTCAGGAGAGCAATCTTATCAACCATGTGAAGTTTTAGGCAGATCGGATATTGTTTAGCTGAGTTATAGGCAATTTTAAGTTTGCCAGCAGGTGGCGCTATAACTTTATCGAGTTATTGGCATGTAAACGTGTTCAGGTCAGGACACTTATCAAATGTGTGAGTTTTGAGGCAGATCGGATCATGCGTGCCTGAGTTATAACAACTTGATGTTTTGTGGCGAATCATCAAAGTTTGCGAGTCCGCCACGGACACGCCCATCGACGAAAACTCTAGACCTTCACAATATATAATCGATACTGCTTTCAGATGACACCACTCAAATTTGGTGCTGATATGACCAAATTTGTGCGAGGAGTTTGTTACAACGTAAAATCATGTCATTTCCTGTAGCCAGCAGGTGGCGCTATAACTGTATCGGGATATTGGCATGTAAACGAGTTCAGGTCAGGACGGTTATCAAGCGTGTGAATTTTGAGGCAGATCAGATAATGCATGCCTGAGTTATAACAACTTGATGTTTCGTGGCGAGTCGTCAAAATTTACGAGGCCGCCACGGACACGCCCATCAACGAAAACTCTAAAGCTTCGCAATTTAACATCGCCAAGGCCTTTAGATGACATAAGCCAATTTTCGGATGAAATCCCTAGGAGGAGTTCGTTAAAGTACAACGCCTGGAAATGGCAAAATCGCCACTTTTTCGCCGCAGGAAGCCATAAATATCCGACTTCCTGTTGGGTTTGAGATATCGCTCCTTGAGACTTTTTTGTAGGTCTTGGCATGTTTGAGGTGTGTGCCAATTTTCGTGCATGTGCGTGATTCGTGGCTCGGGGGCTTGTCCGTATCAATTTTCTAGGTGGCGCTGTCGAGTCATTTTGCCACGCCCACTTCCGAAGCCTATAATAAACGTAAATTTTCGCCACTTTTGGGGCGTGTGCAAATTTTCGTGAGTTTTCGGGCATGTTTAGACCCTCAAAATCGCGATTCATTCGGGAGAAGAATAATAATAATAATAATAATAATAATAATAATAATAATAATAATAATAATAATAATAATAATAATAATAATAATAATAATAAACGGAGCAATTCCAATAGGGCCTTGCACCGTTCGGTGCTCGGTCCCTAATAATAATAATAATAATAATAAACGGAGCAATTCCAATAGGGCCTTGCACCGTTCGGTGCTCGGTCCCTAATAATAATAAAAAACGGAGCAATTCCAATAGGGCCTTGCACCGTTTGGTGCTCGGTCCCTAATAATAATAATAATAATAATAATAATAATAAAAAACATTACAGATACAATAGGGCCTACGCACCGTAGGTGCTCGGTCCCTAATAATAATAAAAAAAAAAACAGGGCGTTTGGGTGGTTCGAAAGACCCACCTCTCACTGACAAAGGTGCAGAATGGGTTCCCCATATGAACTTATTTATCCCTTGTTTGACTTCTATGCTATCATAAATTGTGAAACTAACCAATCAAAAAAGGCTTTAAGACCAAGAGGAAACTTCTGTTGGAATATTGTTATTATGTTTGAATATTATGTATGTGAATTATTCAAGTGGCCAAATTCTGACTGAGGAAAGTTGAATACTGACCAGCTTGTTATTTGCATATAGGCTTCAGTTTTTAATTAAAAAAAGTTTTAACAAATCCCTAGAAAGAATTTAGTGATAAATGATAATAAATTTATATTTTAAAAATATGTATATTTTCTTATTTCTTTATTTATTCATTCATTCATTCATTTTCTTTTTGTCTTAGTCCCTTTAATAATCTGGGGCCGCCACAGCGGAATGAACCACCAACTTATCCAGCACATGTTTTACGCAGTGGATGCCCTTAATTCCAGCTTCAACTCATCACTGGGAAATATTTCTTAATTCAAATTGTTTTATTTAAAAAGCTAATCTCAACATTATTTATAAAACTGTAATATACATCTTACAATTTAAATGCACATTTGTAAATAAACACTGAAAATAGTAAAGTAGCATGGTAAGTAATTTTGCAAAATGGTAGGAAACATTTTGATACATCAAAAAGTGTGGTTAGGATTACCACCCATCAAGAGAATCCAGCAAAAAAATAATAAAAATCAATAAAATTCAGTATTTAATCTCATAATTAAAAAGAAAATGAGGCAAATAACTGCAAGGTCCAGTTTTTTCAGAAAAAAAGAACCACTCATTTCAATAAGCTGGCTACAGGCCTGTATATCGACAACAAAATTATATAATATATACTGCGTTACAGACGATTAAACAATGTTAGAGCAGTTCCCAGTTTTCACAATAGTGCAGCTATAAAACAAAGTTCAAATAGGAGAGCGAGATTAAATGTATCTTATAGATTCCCTTAAAGTACCTTATTCGCTTTCAAGCTGAATTTTTCCGCGATAACTTTGCTGCTTCTTTATTTATATACCATTTTCTTTGATTGAGACGAGTGCTTTTCATTCCCCAGCGGGGGCTCAGCTTTCATCCGCCTGTTTTGATTGGAGGAGGATTTTAGAGGCCGGTTTAACAGTTGCGTTGGCCGCTCGCTTCAGATGGGACCGCACGACAGGACAGATGAGAAACTGCTTCCATCTGAAAAGGCAGGAATAGGAGGGTTGACTCGACACAGTCACCGGCGGTAAGACACACACACGCGCGCACACACATACACACACACATCCAGCTTGCGTTACAACGTACCGGGCATCATCATTCCCGCTGCTGGAGAAGCGGAGCGAACGTGCGCGCAAAAGCAGCAGCTGCACCTGACTGATCGTGGACATACCTCAGTTTTATATCACCAGTCTACATTTAACTGTTGCCTTCGCTTCTTACTTGAACGAGGAAGAGAGAGAGAAAAGAATTCCAGTGGGCTTTTTTATTCCCTTCAATTTTCGGAGAGGACTTTGGCAAGGAGCACCGTGCGTCTGGAGTGCTAATACACTGACTGGTCTTGTTGGATGTTGATTGTTGGTCAGAGAGAAGAAGTGGCTGCCTTTTAGCCGCCTTTGGGACCATCACTGGACAGCCGGTGTCGTGTCTGAAAGTGACCAAAGGTAGGAAGTGATGATGCTGTTTACGACTCAAATGCGCATTATATATGAAGGATGAAATGCAAAGAGCTGTCTTCAGATGAATGGAAAGGACAGGTCAGCCGTTCTCACTTAAGCTTTTATCCATTTCTCAGCAGACAGCTCATTTGCAGTGGATGCACACCTATTGGAAGGCATGCATTTTTTAGTCTGTGGTAAATTTGAGCGCTATTTGGGTGGCATTAAGAGGAGCGATTTGCTTTCGTGGACAGTTTGCTGGACCGTGGAGCTCTTGCTCATGGCTCAGTGAGTAGCTAAACTTTTAGTTTGGAGCTGCTCTCTTCACGATCATGAGCACGACGTTGTGGAGATGCAATGAGTCTGAGAAAAAAATGTCATGAAATCTATTTTGTATAGGATATAGTGCATATCAGAGCAGTGAAGAAATACCATCGATTTTTTAATTGTAATTTTTACGGCGTTGTTAGTTGCCTACTGGATTATGTGGCTTGTTTTTGCCAAACATTTTGATCGATTATTGACATTGTTGGGCACAACTTTGGATTCAGCTGCAATATACTGTAGCCTAAAATCCATAGTAACGATTCCATCTGGTGCACAGTGCAGGCATGAGGTCTCTTGTTTGTTTACATATGTCTTTATATAAAATATTTTTAAGTATTATTTTCACACAAATAATAGGGCTTTTTCCTCCATCACGAGTTTCTGGAGTAAATATGGAAATGCGCGTCGCCTGTCGTTGGAGTGAATCCACAGATGCTTCACCATTCACGGTGGGGAATGGAGGAGTCGTGCGGGTGGTGAGAGTGCACAACCCCGGGCATAAAAACAGTCATATACCCCCCACTGCGAGATTCACACCATGAATCATTACACAAACCTTTTATGACCAATATCAGCTCCGTGTTTCCCCTATAGGATGTGAAGAACTAGAAGACAGTGAGTGATTTAGTGATGAGATAGTGTGTTTGGGTTAAACTGTTGACAAAAGACCGTGGACATTTTGTGGGTTTTACAAAATAATCCTCAATTAATTCATATTTTGGTAAGCATTGCAAATTTTGCACGTGTCCCGTTTGACAATAATGTACTTAGTATGTGCTGTTTGTCAGGCTCAATATGATCATAGATGACTTTGTTAACAACCCAATGTTAATACGTGAAAAAACATAACTAACTAAAAATGCAAGCTAATAATAATAATAATAATAATAATAATAATAATAATAATAATAATAATAATAATAATAATAAGAGCACAGTGTACCATCTCATGCATTCAATAGAGGGTGCTGTTGTTCTTTTCAGCCCTGGCCCAGTTTGCTTACCACAGTTTTGTCTCCGAGGGCCACTCAAAAAGATTGAGCGCCACCGTCTGTGTTGCTCATGCTCCCCAGGGATGCAGAATTCAATCTAGCAGAGGCTCTGGCTAATGCTGTGGCACTTTGTCAGGATTAACATCTTTCTAGTCAGTGGCTTCTGTTACCTTTGGTGTCACATTACCACCTTGGAGTTGTGTGCAGGGAGAAAAAATGAAGCCCCGGTATCTTGCTCTTGCATTGTGTTGGGTGCTGCGCTGCTCCCGTCCCACATCACTGCGGGTCGATAGAGGAAGAGACTCAGTCATTTTCAACAAATAAAGGCATTTGTTATAGTGACTGGTGAAGCTTTTCAGGGAGCCCTTTTCTTAGCACCAGCCACATCTAAACAAGGCAGCATGATATCTGTGCTGAGTTTAATGTTCAAATAAAGGAAAAGAACAGATTGTGTAAGTTCATCTCATTGGTCTGTATTATGCGAGGGAGCATTTCAGTTCAGGTTTCATTAAAGCAGCTGTTTTGAAATGCAAAATTAAGTTGTGATCATACAAACAAAGCTTTGATTATGGTGAAATATAGCTAAATTAATCAGCAAAACTGGATATAGTCAGTCATGTTAATCAATGAAAAATGTCTTTCTGATTCTGCTGGCAGCCGCCTCGGCATTATGGTCTCATTGAGGTGGTTTCTACTCAGACGCAGAATAATGATGATTATGCCGGTACTTGGACAGGGCCAAGTTGTTCGTGCCAACTGTTTCCAGTGCAGGAATTTTATGCCATCTGTTAGTGACCTTGCAACACATTAATAACATTTTCCAACTGGTGGCACTAAATGAGAACCCTAGACTATTCTAGTGATTACATTGGGAATCCCTCATGCAGATTGATAAAAGTGCTTAATTTGATTTGTCTTTTATCATTTAGTCATTTGGCAGATGCTTTTGTGACTTTTTTTGATATGTGTGGACTCATAAGGGACACATCTTCCACCGTATAGTGGCTTTTTCAGAGAGTTATGAAGAGAGTCTGCAATTAAAATATGGCAACAGGAGGATAAATTGGATGCATTCGTTTTTAAAAATTCCCCTCAAAGAATTATTAATAGAGTATTTGACACAGAGCAGAATTATAGCTTCATTTATACAAAGCAGCCTTCATGCTGAACGTGGTTGTACTAATCACTGCGTGGGTGCGTGGAATACATCCATTCACCCTTATGAGGAGCAATTAGCAAAGCAGAAAATCATACACCCTTTTATATGCTAACTTTTAGAGCAGGGGGTGATTTTCTTTTATTCCGTTCGTTCTTGTAATGCCACACTTTACAAGGCGGTGCAGTGACAAACACCACTCATCATTGCAAATCTCAGGAAAGATGTCTAATGAAAAATACCTGAGAGGATCATAGAGATATATGAGGATGAACTGATATGCGTAAGACGATCAACCACAATGTGTCAGTTGCAGTTTGGTGTTTGATGCGATTTGGCATGATATATGATCTCACGTTAAATATTGGTCAGTTGAAAGTGATGCTCTGCAAAATGAATTGGACTATGAATGAAAACACTGGAATATTTTGTGAATTTGCCTGCCAAGTATATGGCATGCTGGTTTTTACTAGGCTTAACAGTTAATATTTTTCATTTACTCTGTATGGCCTGGAGTGTGACAGGCCAAGTAGATTTTTGTCAAAGTAGTTTGGAAAGCCCTTTTTTTCCTGATGTCAAGACCACTCTTTGATCTAGCACTATATCATCATACTCCTTAAAAAAAACTTTAGCCTTTGAAGACCATGATGTAACTTATCATTTTTTGACGGTTGTACTCTGTATTCTTTTATGAATGACTTTACATAGATAATGTACACCGCATATTTGCAAATTATTTAACTGCATTGGTGAAGTCCAGCTAACTTTTTTGGTGAAATACCTTTTGTAGAAAAAGGAATTTATTTATTTTTGTTACTGTTGTCTCTTTTACTTTTCATTAAATATTTGTATTGCTTAATGTGATATATAACCAAACTTCTCTGAGTGCGATTCGTCTTGCATACTAATGAAGCATTTTTGCAGAAGTAGATAAAGCTGATAGAAATGCAAAGGCCTGATTGTCTGATAAAACTTCCTGTAAACAGAGATGGGCTGAAACTGAACACAGAATATTTGCAGTTGAGAAGTCTTATGCTTTTAATGTTGTGCAGAGAATTCGTAGGAAAATAGGATGTATGTTTGTGTGTGGCCAACAGAGGACTGGAGAATGATTGACAAGTGACGAATTCCGCTAAACTCCAACTGTTAATATCTGCTATGTATAAAAAAAAATGTCAGGAAATTTAAATTGTTGCACACCTCCTGATTGCACTGAGAATACCAGAGTTATGTTCATCGAATCATTCACTTGTATCCAAAAAATGACTTATATTTTTGACATTGAAGAAAACCCACTCCTGACCTTTTTTATTTAACGTGCATGGAATTGACTAAATATTCCAACAATTTATTAAATTAATTGTTTTAAATAAAAATAAATAATTTCTTCATAAATTTGGCTATTGCATTTAGGACTAGTATTACCTGTCAGGTATGAAGATATGATTTGTTGGTTTATTTGCTTACAAATATTTTCATAATGTGCTCTGTGTTTATTATATAACCAGGTTTTTTATAATGAGATTCTGTGTATATGTATATATCCTTTCTTTTTACATTCTTTTGCATTTTTCCGCTAAAATTAATCCAATAGACTAAATTTTGCTGTGTTTTCATAGAGCTGACCTTTAGAAAGAAAGCACTGCTCATAGGTGATATGGCTAAGGTGTATGGCCAGTAATAGGCCTGATTCTTCTCTCAGGCTTGCTCAGCCACAAAACAGCAGATAGCATTATGCTGAACCCATTTCCACACAGCACAATTAGACATGAGACATGTAACCTTTTCTTCTATAATATATCCTATGACAAAAGTGCTTCAGTACACCCCCCCCCCCTCTCTCTTTTTTAATCCTCTCAATTTAAATTCCAGTCGTAATATCACTGATAATACAGATGTGATGGGTCAGATATACTGGAAGCACAGGAATCTCATATTTCCCGCATACAGTGCCTCACACATGGATGAAAACATGAATATGGTTTTCTATGCATTAGTTCTTCCTGTCAATCCATGAATTCCTGTAAGCAAACAAGCACGTTATTTGTGAGCCCAGATACCATCCATCTGGTTAGTGTTGCTATGCACAGGTTTGCAACTCTTCCTTTTGGAGTGGGAAAGGGGTGGGAGGATGAGCTGATCTGCAATGACACGCTCCATTACTCTTTCTTTGCATCTGCAATAAAGCTAATTGTTGGGTTCCCTCTGTTTAAGCCCAGCGTAGTCACAATGCACAGTAATATTCTAGGCAGTGAGGAAAACGGGCTCGGGATGTGCTCCTCGCAGACCAATCAGAAAGAGCACACCGGCACAAATGGATCACAAATACCCCCTCCTGCTCCTTCTGAAAGTGAACTAACATCTTTTAATTTACAGATCACCCATAGCCCGCAATCAGAGCGTTAAGTGCTCTGGGTTCATTATCTGGTGGCATATGGTGATGCATTTGCATAATACGCTAATACTAACTCGAACTCTCTCTCTTTTCTCCTTCACTGTGCTATTGGCAATGCACAATTTGATGCAATTAAACTTTTCCCTGCTATGTATACTCATTGTTCTTTTGTCTAATTAAGTCTCGGAATGTAACGAGATGATAGCGAACACACCTTGACTCTCAAGAATCTGATCGTTGTAATTTCGCTCAACATGTATTAGGGTTGTTTTAGAAATTCTGTCTTTAAATATGCATTTGTCGCCTCACTATCCTAGAATAATTGGAAAAGGACATAGAATGTCACTCATGATGACAATAGCTAATACCGGGTATTTGTATCCGCAGCTACTTGTCTCTTACGGTTTGCAATCGCTACCCCATCACACCAGTTTTCGTAGCACCGTTCAAGTGGCTTATTGTTTCCTACTTAATGGTAATGAATATGGCTGCAGATTGTTGATACACAGAAACAAAAAATAGTGAAAGGAAATCTCTTAAAATTAGCTCACTTTAAGACATGAGGCATGAAATTGGATTTTAAGTTTGCTGTAGAGAGAGAAAGAGAGAGAGGGAAAGTGCATTGCTGTTCTCACAGTTCAATGCATCTCTCATTGCTCGCTGTCCTTTTGGTCTGTTGTATTTCCTTAGAGCTGCTGCCTCACCTATTCTCAATATTTAATGTGGTGGAGGGTCTTTTGGGCTTGTAATGAAGTGGAGGTCAAGAGCTTCCTCCAGCTTCTTTCCTTCAAACCAGCCCTGTAAATGTCAGACGAGCTGTGTGAGAAAAGAGACTGAACTTTCCCCCGTCTATCTCAGTCAGTCATCTCTTATTTCTCTTCATCACTGCCCACTCTTTTGCTCCCTCTATCTCCGCCAGAATTTAACTCAGAGCCTTGGCCTCTACTCATCCATAGCCTGAGCTTTTTCCATGTTATATTACCACCTCATCAGCCTTTTTTCTGTCACTCAACCCCTCCTTCTCCTGCTTTTTTTCTTTCTTCTTATCTGATGAAAGACACCGAAAATCTTTCAAAACAAAATGAATCTGACACGTGTGATGTGTATGGTTTTGGATGGCCGCACAGGATGTTTTTCTTTCAGCAGAGCTTTTTGTTTGCTTTGTAATTCTTTTTTTTCCTTGCTTGGCCTCAAAGGACATGGTCATTTCTTTTGGCAGATATGAAGAGAGACGTAACTCATCACCTCCTGGACTTAGCACTTGGGTTTTGTGAGATCCTGGCCATTTTGGTGGCCTCGCTTAAATATTCATCCCTTTAATCCCTAAGCTGACACAATGGTGTGTGAAGAATCAGGCTATGTTCCATCCCACTGACCATCTGATGGGCAGCCTTCTCTAAAGACCTGGCCACAATGCTAGCGTTTGGCTGGTTCACTCAGAGAAAACAAGGGGTCCAAATCTAGCAGCACTGGGGCTTTGTCAACAGTGAATAACAAGCAGGCCAATTACAACTCAGTTACCAAAAGAGCACGGGGGAAAGGCTGCAACTCCCAAATGGTGAGAGAAAACTAGGTTTATGGAGCAGATGATGTGGAAGATAAAAGAATTTGTTGAATAACCTGGTGGGCCAATATTTCAGATGAGAGATACGGATAAAGGCTTCCAATTTTTGTGTTTATACGTAATAAGTCGAATAAATTGAGCTTGCACTGCCGGGACTTTAACAAGTACGCCACTGATAACCTTCTGCGGTCCTTGGCATTCGTAGCCGTGTATCCGTGATCTCCAAGGTCTCATATTAACTTTTGGATGGCAATCTGTCTCGAATGAATTATGGTGCAAAAATAATCCCACGGGTTTGTAATCAGTAATTTTGTTTACTTTTAGCCAATCGCAGAGCTCCAGATTCAGGCTGTGATGCGGCCTTTTCTCTGCCAGCATCTGAGGACTTGAAAAGATATGTAAATGATATTATTCTCTCTATTATACCTCTTGGTTTTTCAGGGAATTATAATGGGACAAGATGGATGATTGATTACATGCATTTATCTAAATTTAACTATCTGAAGAGATCGTTTCCTCCAAGGGAAATTGCATCTAAATCAATAAGGATGGATAATTATTATTATTATTTATTATTTTAATGGAAGAAAGAAAGAAAGAAAGAAAAAAAGAAAGGAAGAAAGAAAGAAAATATGTACGAACTCAAATGGATTGGAACATCTGGTGCTCTATACAGTATAATGCATAATCTCTGATATGCTAATCAAATTTTTAAGGCTTATAAAGGAAAAGGCGCTCAATAGTAGTGGGACAGTCCCAGCATATGCTCCCGGATGCTGATTTTTCCTTTCCTTTTCACATTTTTAAAGAGAAAAGCATTCAGTCGGTCCATCTTACTAAACGTTATTTGTGTCATTTT
This sequence comes from Danio aesculapii, assembly GCF_903798145.1. Classification (NCBI taxonomy): domain Eukaryota; kingdom Metazoa; phylum Chordata; class Actinopteri; order Cypriniformes; family Danionidae; genus Danio; species Danio aesculapii. The sequence continues at coordinate 42,640,313 of NC_079441.1, read as the reverse complement.
CTTTTTTAACCCTGAGATCAACAAAAATAGCATGGAACGAGTGAATAATTTATTTAGTTCTGCTTCTAGTGGCTGGGTTAATGGGAAGCGGTTTGGTCACAAAGGCATAGATTTGTAAATGAGGCAGATAAACCTTTGGGTAGACAAGGAGCGTTTTGTTTGACACAGGAATTCTGTTGTTGGCTGTTTTGGTTGTCAAGTACTCTGGGAAGGCAGGATGTGTACTGGGCCTACAATGGGCCTTTCAGCTAAGCATCTCAGATGCACGGCGATGCTGTCCCGCCTCCTTTCACAGTGCCCTAATCTCTTTATCAGGCAGCCACAATGGCGGATTCAGTCTCAGGCTTGCCGGCGAGATCTTAGAGACCAGCAGGCAGACTCTTCTTACTGACCAGCATCTAACCTCAACCAGCTTCAAAGCACAAAGTTTTAACAAGTGGTCAAAGTTTATAGACATGTTTATAAAAAGATTTACAAAGATATATTGATTCATTTGATTTAATTAAAGCATGCAAATGTGCTTGTGCAGTGGTGAGAGTCTAATTTGTTCAGGTCTATTTTGAAATAAATATAAAGACATACTAAATTTATAAAATACTGCTTTCTGACATTTATTAAGTTCATTTTCTTTTAGTATGTTTTATAGGATGCATCCTTTATCAATTTAACTACCCCACCAAGAAAAAAAAAATGGATTGCATTTCTTAACTTCTAGTGTAGCTAGTTAACACACTCAATGCATTTTTTCAACACATCCCATAATTTCTAAAATATCAACCTCTACCAAATGGTAGATATGTTGGTTTATGTTAAAAGTACCAGACTTAATACATAAAATATCGAAAATCTAAAAATATGAAATGTAAGACTAATTTATTTTAAAAATATATTCAAAAAAAAAAAAAACTAAATCATCCTTATTTATTTGAAGTATGCCGTAAAATATTTCAGATTCTCATTTAATATGTTTTGTTGTTGTTGTTTTTTACAATAAAACCAAACTCAAACCAAAGTGTAGTGCACCAGGAATATGTTTTTTTTTTGGTTGAGTGGACAGTCAAAGAGTTAAATATGGTTCTGTTTGTTTAGGTTTATATGAACAAAAGTTTATATCTAGAAAATATTTAGACCAGGGGTGTCCAAACTCGGTCCTGGAGGGCCGGTGTCCTGCATAGTTTAACCCCAATTTGCTTAAACGCACCTGCCAAGAAGTTTCTAGCATATCAAGTAAGCATATCAGGTGTGTTTGATTAGGGTTGGAGCTAAACTCTCCAGGACACCAGGCCTCCAGGACTGAGTTGGGACACCCCTGATTTATAGACCTTTCTTTATATTTTTTTATGATTTTAAAAATGTTGCCTTTAATTAGATTATTATTCAACTAATGTATTTGCACCTAGAATTTGATTGGCATTTGTTTGGGTAATATTTCATCTATTTAATGCTGGGTAATTTAGTTACAAATATCAGTTATCGTTGAGCAATGTGTTTGTTGTCCTAAAATGATTCAGTGATGTCTATTACTGAAATGATTTAGTGATGTTCATTTGGATTACACTGAACTGAACTAAACTGAACATCAACTTCGACAATTGAACTGAAGCAGTTTTAATTTACTAGAACTTCATGTATGTTTAGCTGGTTTGACTGAATCTACATTGTAAAAATTGTTAAAGTAATAAAGATGAAATTGAATTTACTGAACTCCATTAAATGACATTGAGCATTAGATATAGCTAGGCCCACACGGATTCTGCGCGTGCAGAAATCCACAGATTTTAGCCCCTCATTGAGTCCATACGGGGTCACACACCGAATGCGCCGCGTCGTGCCATGCAGTGCCATGTATTTTAGAATTCTAAACATAGGTTTCTATTAGGGTACACACACCGGCGCTGCAAGTTGGCGGCTG